>NW_015168096.1:40328-129063 GCF_001447785.1 Gekko japonicus
ACTTTCCTGTTGATTGACAGCAGTTCCAGAGGAGGAGGGACTCGGGCAGGAAGTTCCTCCTGCCTTCTTCTGCTTCTCCAAAGCCTTTCTATCTCTCTCTTTCTGCATCGCCATTTTTCCACTTTGTTTATACTTTGAAAGTTCATGCTGCACCACCCAAGGATGGCTCCTTCTAGCTCGCTCTCAGCCTGCTTCCAAAAGGTAACGCGCTTACTCGGATTTTTGCTTCGCCCCCTTTCTCCACTTTTTAAAAATAAGTCTCTTTTCTGTGTTGGGTGGGGAATCCTCCCTCCTCCCTCCGCTCTCCGGGGAGCGAAGCACGCTCAAGCCCCGCTTTTAAATTGCTCTCCAACTCACAGTTAGTCGTATACGCTTTACTTCCAGCTTTTACTTTAACGCTTCAGCACTCCGATATTCCGATGGCCTTGCTAGTCCCCATCACGGGGCACATCGCAGCTGGGGCCGTTTGGGGCAAAGGGAGACTTAGACGGGGAGCCTCAATTCCCGGCTTTTGTGCCGGTAAGAGGCTTCTCCCAGCCTCCCAGGCGTGCCCCCTGGTTCGGAGCCTTTATACCAAAGGCTCCTTAGGATCTCCGCATAAGCGGGACCCCCCCAATCTGTGTGTGGGTGATCCGGCTCTGGGAGTTTACCCGAGAGTCGGTCACCAGGCGCGCGGCCATAACTGGAAGTCTTTTCCCCAGCAATCTTAATTCCCGCTTGTGATTCATCCAAGCCAGCATTTCGCATGATGTACTCTGCATATATATTAAATAAGCAAGGTGACAATAAACATCCTTGTCATATTCCTTTTCCTATGCTAAACCAATCAGTTATTCCATATCTGGTTCTAACTGTCACTTCTTGACCCTTATACAGGTTTCTCAAGAGACATGTGAGGTGGTCTGGTATTCCCATCTCTTTAAGGACCTGCCATAGTTCCATAGTTCCAGTCTCCTATTCACAGCTTCCTTGCCACTAGCTGATCAGAGAATTCAAGTTTCCTTTTACCAGGCTATGTGTGTGTTGCTTGAGCTTCTGCTACATAAAGTGCTGGACTGGAATTTTGTAAACTTGCAGGAGAAGAGCTTTTAAGCATTAAAAACACTGCCTGCATACAGGGGTCATTTCATAGAAAAAGAGCTGCAGGAGCTCATTAGCATACGGTGTGCTAATGAGCTACTAGGCTATTAGCATAATAGCTCATTAGCATATGCAACACCCCCTGACATCACTGGAAGTGATGTCAGAAGTCAGAAGGGGAAGCAAAAGGGGGGGCATCTTCAAAAGCCTCCCCTTCCCTTCCCCAGCTGGCCTGTGGGGGGGGGAGCAAAGAGAGAAGGGGTTTAAAGTTTAAACCCCTTCTCACTAGAGTTGGGCCACAGAAGGAGGAAAGAGGGAAGGAAAAAGAGAGAGAGTAGAGAGAAGGAATGAAAGAAGAATAGAGTGAAAGAGAAGGAAAGAAGAAAGGAAAGAGGAAAAGAAAGAGAAAGAAAGAAGGAGGGAAAGAAAGAGAGACAACGGAAGAAGGAGGGGAAAAGGAAAAGGAGAGAATGAAAGAAGAAAAAGAAAGGAGGGAAAGAAAAAAAGAGTGAGAAGGGAAGAAGGAGGGAAAGCGAGAGAAGGAAAGAAGAAGGAAAAGAGAGGAAGGAATGAAGAGAAGGAAAAGAGAGAAAGAAAAGGAGGGAAAGAAAAAGAAAGGGGAAGGAAAGGAGGGAAAGAAAGAGGGCAAAGATATGGGGGAGAGGGGGAGGATCTCCCACCCCCAGTCCCCCATCAAGCCTCCTCCACCCCCCGCATATCCCTCACTTACCCCGGGAGGTGACGGGGGGCTCTTCCGGCCTCCCCCGGGCCACAGCGCTCCAGCGCTGGCCCAGGGAGGCGGTGGAGGTCTCTTCCAGCCTCCCTCAGGGCGCAGCGCTCTGGCACTGGCCCAGGCAGGTGGTGATGGGAATCCTCCAGCCTCCCTGGGGCCGCAACGCTCCGGCGCTTGCCCAGGGAGGTGGCAACGGGCATCCTCCAGCCTCCCCGGGGCCTCAGCGCTCCGGCACAGGCCCCAGAAAGGCAGTGATGGACCTCCTCGGGCCTTCGCAGAGCCACGGCGCTCCGGCGCAGGCCCCTGGAAAGCAGCAACGGGCTTCCTTGGGCCTCCCCAGGGCCGCAGCACTCTGGCACGGGCCCCGGGAGGCTGGTGACGGGCCTCCTCGAGCCTCCCTGGGGCCACAGCGCTCTGGTGTGCTCCGGCCCCAAAAGACCCCTGCCTACATATATAGTACAAAGTAAAAGCTTGCTATGTGTTCATTTCACAATCAAATAAGAGCTTACAGTGGAGCACAATCACTACTGTGCATTCCATCATGTTAATCAGCATCAAGGTCAGTGGATGCAACTGCTTTAAAAACAGTCATAATTGCCAGACACTGTTGTATGTCACCATGTGTGCTGTAGCAGAAACAAGGTGTATTAGCATTGACTTTATTGTCTATTAGCACTACCACTGCCTTACTGCTAGCAGATGCTATTACTCTTCAACAGCAGAAAAGACTAAAGAATGGTAGTAGGGGATTGTTCCCCATGGGGAACAGAGTTCCATAAGCATGGTGCCATCCTTTTCCAAGTAACCAACTATCTCAAATACCCTAAGGGGGTAGGGTGTCTGAGGACTAATAAGCTCAATCATGTCAACTGTATGGGATGTCTCACTAACTTGGTCAGAATTGTCTATCATGTCACACAGTGATTGTTGTGTACTAACTAAGACCGCGCACGTGGTCAGGTGCGCACATGGTCATGAGGACTAG
This sequence comes from Gekko japonicus, assembly GCF_001447785.1. Taxonomy (NCBI): domain Eukaryota; kingdom Metazoa; phylum Chordata; class Lepidosauria; order Squamata; family Gekkonidae; genus Gekko; species Gekko japonicus. Next base: position 43,127 of record NW_015168096.1, read on the forward strand.
CAGAACTTTGCAACCAGACACAATAGAGAGAAAGGATTCAGGGACGGGCCAATTGGTCAGTCTGGATCCTAGAAGGAACCTATAGGTGTGGGTGCACTGTAAATAAACCAATCATGGGTGTGTGTGTGTGTGTTGGGTGTGGCATGGAACTGGCATTTAAGCAGGCTCTGGGTCCTGCTACAGCATCTCAGTTTCTCCTGCTTTAATAAACTATGAGCTGTTTCACTAACAAAGCGTCTGGACCCAGTACTTTACAGTAATCACCTGAAGGCCCTTCATATCCATTAACTGCTGGCAGCTGACCAATCTAACTGATTCTGTAGACTTGAAAAGGTTTGGGAGCCCTGTCCATGACAAGTGAACAATAGAAATGCCACCCACACCGTCCCCTTAAATATAAATACATGAAGGTGATCCAAACCAGACCATTAGTCCTTTAGCTCAATACTGTCTACCTTGTCTACTCTGATTGGACATAAGTCTGCAAGTTCTCTTCAAAACAAGGTCTTTCCAAACATTTCTGTTCTTAACTGAAAGTGCTAGGAATTGATCTTGGGACTTTTTGCATGCAAAACAGGTGCTCTACCTCTGCCCCTTCCCTTATCCTACAGTCAGCACATGATGGAGAGTATGCTGTGCTACATATGTTGGACTGTGACACTTTGAGACAGCCCCATGGTTGTTATGGTGGTCATGAAGTCTTGGACCTTCCCCAATAAAGATATCACAGCATGGATGTTAAAATCCCCGGAACCAATATCAAAAGCACTTCATACAAGTTTTGTGTGATCTTTCCAAGAAATCTTCATTTTCTTTGTAACTTTTGCCCAGGATTTGTTGCTGTACTGGAATTATTTTGGATCCTAATGAGAAAATTACACTGTAGCAGTATTGAATTTGGGTTCTGTACCACTTCAGGTTTAGTAAACTTCCTACTGCAGCCAGCCTGTCTGTGTTGTGCTCAGTGTCTCTGACTCAGTACCTGGGAAAGCAGTGTCTCCTATCAATCGATGAAAGAAAGTGCTGAATATGAAAGAGCTGAATCAGCAACTGGCCAGCCTAACAGGAGAAGCAAGAGAAGTTAAATATCATCAAGCAAACTTATGTAGTCAAAGAGAAAAGAAGGGAAACTAGGGATCAACAGAACATTGTAGCATACAGAGACAAAGATATGATAGAGACAGCCATACTGAAAGCAAGCTACTGATTAATGCTACCCTTGTCTTTCAGTGATCCTGTGATGCTTTATTTATTTATTTCCTTCAATATATATCCAGCCCTCCCTGCAAAGCAGGCTCAGGGTGGGTTCCAACCTATAGTGATCTGCTAAGTGCACATTTACATCATAAAAAGAGAATAACAGAATACATACAATAAACAGAATAAAACAAGTAAAGCACTAATACTTTAAAATAAATTATACCTCAACTGACTCATAAGAGCGACTCATAGTGGGAATTAAGGGGGAGGCCAGATTGAACTGGATACCCGCTGCCTCAACTGAAGGCCTGGCAGAAGAGCTCCATCTTGCAGGCCCTGTGGGACTGTAAGAGCTTTCTGATGAGAGCTCATTCCACCAGGCAGAGGCCAGGCCTGAAAAAGCCCTGGCCCTAGCTGAGGCAAATTGGATATCCCTAGAGTCAGGGACCATCAGCCGATGTTGATTCAAAGAGCGCAATGCCTTCCGGGGCGTATATGGGGAGAGGTGGTCTCGAAGATATACAGGCTCCTGTATGTATAGGGCTTTAAAGGTAAGAACCAGCACCTTGAAATGGATCCGGTATTCAATAAACAGCCAGTGCAGTTTGTGCAGCATCGGGTGGATGTGGGCCTCCACAGGCAGCAACATCAGTACCCATGCCGCAGAGTCAAGGAGCCCCACAAAGAGATAATTACAATAGTCTAGCCTGGAAGTGTCCATTGCATGGATCACTGCAGCCAGGTCACAAGGGGCGATATATGGGGCCAACTGCCTGACGCGCCTCAGATGGGAAAAGGCTGATCTGGCTGTGGCAGTGACCTGGCCCTCCACAGACAATGAGGCATCCAGGAACACTCCCAGGCTCTTTACCTTCAGTGCCAGCACCAACTGGGCCCCACCAAAGGCTGGGAGCCCGATGTCCAACCCCGGCCCCCCTTGGCCCAGGTGCAGGACCTCTTGTCTTCGATGGATTCAACTTCAGTCCGCTCTGCTGTAACCAACCAGCCCTGGCCTGTAATGCCCTGTCCAGATGTTCAGGGGCAGCCATTTTGGTGTAGTGGTTAAGTGTGTGGTCTCTAATCTGGGAGAACCGGGTTTGGTTCCCCACTCCTCCACTTGCACCTGGCTGGATGACCTTGGGCAAGCCGTAGTTGTGATAAGAGCTGTTCTTGAAAAAGAGCAGTTTCTGTCAAGAGCTCTCTCAGCCCCACCTACCTCACAGGCTGTCTGTTGTGGGGAGGGGAAGGGAAAGGAGTTTGTAAGCCACTCTGAGACACCTTTGGGTAGTGAAGGGCGGGGTATAAATCCAATCTCTTCTTCTCCTTCATCATTTGCTGGTAGATGTCAGGAGCTGAGCCTCAGACCTCCTGCATGAACTGTATCACTGAGTGACAGCCTCCTTCCCCCCCCCAATCAAGGCAAGCGACTTTCAAAGGTGGTTTGCCTTTGCCTGCCTCTATTTAGCAACCCCAGACTTCTGGATGATACCAAGGGCCATAGCTGCCTACTGATATGTCACCTTTTCAACACAACTGGATAAAAACCTCATGAATTTTTGGCCAATCAAATGTTCCACCCTAATGCTATTTTAACAATTATGTATGGAGGCAAGGAGTTTCAGTTGCCATGCAGAAATGAAAAAGGAGTATCTAGTAGATGGGAACCCCATACTTCTTTGCATGTGGTAGTAATTCTCTTTCTTTTCTGTATTTAAAAAAGAAACTAAAAGAATAACGGAAAGAAAATGGTGGTGGCACCGCTGGGTGCAACTGACCAAAGATCAGGGCGGGTGCGACATGGTGTTCCAGACTTACCAGTCAAAGACAGTGTTTAAAATAGTTCAGAAACTCTTGGAAAAGTCAGAGAAGATTAATACATTTGCTCTATGTAGGAAATCTAGTCAGTGTACTTTTTACCTAATGGAAAGGGCAAATGCTACCTAGCAGAAATTATAGTAATCACAGCAGTTTAAAATGAAAGCATGAATTGGTGGATATATTAGGCAATGTGGTAAGCTTTATTCAGGAAACATTTTCCTATTAAAATAAAGAAAGCATAAGATAATAGCTAAGTGATTCAAGAAAGATCGCTCAAAATGTAGCATTTAAACGAAACCTGATGTTGACTATCAAAAAGGTCGTCTTACATAAGCCCCAGTGCAACAGCTGTTGGGTTATGGTAGATAAACCTCTTAAACACAACCACAAACTCCTCCAAGCTTAACACAGTGAAGTGCCACAGTGGTGATGCCTCCCATATAGACAATACCACACTACAGAATATTTGTGACAATTGTCTATAACTTCTATCATAACAAAATTATACTTGTCAAACAAGTGACTAAAGTGCATTTTGTGAGGCATTATTAATTGTGCTTGTTCACTTGCATCTTTCAATAATCCACTAAACAAAATCATTTGCTGTGTGACTTCTAGTCAGTGCATGTTGGAAATCTAATCAGAGAGTGAGCAAGCAAGCAGAGAGCAGTTAATATTAAGGCAGGCCTGTCAAATATCCAAAGTTCTGAAAGCCCACGTTAGTATTTTATTTAAGTCAGTTACTAGTGTTAGAAGTAATACACATAATTAATTAATGCACATTAATTGGGAATCATGTTCAGAAGCTATGTCTTTGTGCATATGTAACTTTTTCAGAGCAATGGGAAGTGGTATCAAAATGCAATCGTTTTCTGCAGAACAGATTTACTGTCCACCAAGGGCTGTAGTCAAACAGGTTTTATAGTAAAGCATACTTTAAGTTCCAACTAGGAAAATGCAGGGGGGGGGGGGTTTATTTCCAGAAGGAAGATTAAACTATTTTGAAGGAGATGTGCATACAGCTGTGGCAGGTAATTATTGTTCAGTGAGCAGAAAGACAACATACACTTTGACTAAAATAAATATTGATTAGAGCTCGTGAATTCACAGATGATTATATGAACCTGCCCTGTACTGTCAGACCCTTTATTCATCTAGCCCAGAAGTTTTTGTTCAAATAAGCTCCTGGAATTCATAGAACAGACTGCCAAATCTTTAGTTCTCTGCGTTTAGAGGCAGGTTTTCTTTACTTTGGGTTTTTAAAAAAGAGTGGGGAGGGTGGGATATAAATTAAATGAATGAATGAATGCATGCATGCATGCATACTATCAGTAGCTCTATAAACATGCAGTTCTCCACACACCATTGGAAGGAGACATGACAAGACCCCTTTCTGTGGGTCTTTGATAGGTCAGTTCTAAACTAACCTATCGAAGCCTGCTTTCTTTAATGGCAATTCCACCCTGGCTCAAAACTCAGCACAGTGATTGCTGCCATGCCTTGCTCCTCATTGCTTGCACATAATTCTATGCTGAGAGGTGCTAAGTGTCACTCCCTTCCCTCATGTCATACAGCAGCTATCATGACACACACAATCTTTTTCAAACTGTAAGATATTCCAAGGGCAGTGCTACTTGGGATGGTTTCCTTTGGATGACAGAGCACTGTACACTTACTTGGTGGAATCCATACTCCCCAAACCAAGTTCATGAAAGCAGATCCTCCTCACTTCTCTTCCTCCCACCAGCCTCCAGTGCCTCCCACTAAAGCCACTGCTGAGGGTCAGGAAGCCCTACTGAACAACATGCCATATGGCAGAGGGGAAGCAAGAAAAGAATGCCCCTCCCCTGGATTTTGCATGAGCTTTTCTCCAATCACTGAATTTATTTTGATAGCAGAGTTAGATGGGGGAAGTTTTGTTTGATTCTTTCTCCTCCTGTGCTCCATATTGTTCTGGAAGGGTCTCCAAATTTCAGCATTGGCTTGAAAATGGGGGCACAAAGAGCTGCTGAGGGGAAGGCTGAGGAAAGAAAAAAGACATACAAGAGATTAATTTGTAGTTATTCACATATTTAAATAAGTATTTACCATTGCCAGTATATTTATTTTCCATTTAGGCCCACAACTATCCCTCAAGGCAATATCTTTTCATACCATCCCATTAGCTTCTTGACTTCACCACTTTGTGGCTCAAGCCCTTCATTTCCTCAGCAGTCTCATGGACCTCCTCAGCCATGCCTGACTGGGTGCTTCACTGATGGCCATTTTGCTTAGCCTTCACCCTTTGTGCCAGATGAACACTAACGTTTCTCACACCCTGCTGTGCACTCTCTAGGAACTTCTTCATGCTCCCTGTAAACTCCTCATAAACCTGCGGCTGCTGCCAGCAAACCTCCAGGTCCTTGTAAAATCTTTGCTGAGAGGCCTCAATTTTTATGAAAGTCTTCTATAAGTTGCAAGGGCTGTGCAGCCAGATTTAAGGTTATGCATCCCACAAGTTAGGGAGGAGATGTCCTGGAGGTGGAAAGCCAGGTAGAGGCTTCTGTCCAAGTAGGAGGAGGAGGAGTCTGGGTTCAATTTACCTTCCTCCCCACCTCTGAAACTAAGGTTAATGGGGCCAATCTGCTCTATGCTATGCTCTCCTTCTCTCCACAGCCAGCTCCAGGAACTGCAGCCAGTCTTCCAGGAACAGGAGTCCCCTCATGGCTAAGGAGTAGACATGCACATATCTTCCAAAGAGTGGAAGGCAGCACACATGTGGTTATTCAACAGTGAGTGTGTGATAGGTGAATCATATCAGTGGTTACAGGTGAGTTGAGGCAAACTGCTAATGAAGTCCACTCTAGGTTTCTGTTTAGATTTTTGCATTGCACCCACAGTTTGAATTTTCTGACAGATCATGTACAGGTGAGACCACAGTTTGAGTCCAGTAGCACCTTTAAGACCAACAAAGTTTAATTCTGGGTACAAGCTTTCGGGTGCCATCTTTTATCTCACCATTTTAAATGTTTTGCAGGAGGTGGTGAGCTCACCTTTGGAGCTTTTTATCTGAACCTATTTTTAGTTTGTTTGGAAGGAGGATTATCACAGACTTGAGAGACCTAGGTTGCTTCCACAGAAGTCCCCCTCTGCATCCTCCCTACAACAGTTCTGCAGTGTAGTGCAATCTTCTGGCTTTTCTGTGGCTAGACTGCAGAGCTTCACAGTTCTCATACATACTCAAAAATCACATGACCACTCTAGCCTTTGAAGGCATATTCACTGGTTTGAGTGTTTAGAACTGAGGTGAAGGTAAAAATATTCTAGTATGTGGTAAGGTGGAACTATGGTAGTCACTCTTTTTGTAGAGATCTGATTAATGGCATCACTGTTTTAAAAAATGCCTGCAATCTTTCCACTATTGGAAAAAGTACTTTTTTAAAAAGGGGGGGTACACTATGTAACATTCCATTATCCAATTCTTCAGTGGGAGACAACCAAATATACAGTAAATCATCAATAGAACCTTCATTTCCAATTGTTTTATCAAGCCTTTTAGCTGTTTAGACAAACAGCATGACATTTCCATTCATTCTAGGTGCAACCAATTTCTTTTCCAACAGTGAAGAAAATATCCTTAAAGGTGAAGTCTTCAGCAGCAGCATTTTTATATAATCCACTAAAAGCTATACCAATCAGAGGCCACAGGGAGGCCATTTTGTTAATTTAATTTGCCAGCTCCCCTTTCCTCACTCACAAAAGGGGGCATGAAGAACCAGCTTGTAATAAATGTTCTCACTTTTGCCAGTAGAGTTTATAACATGTTGTTCCACCTAAATGCAATATAAGTGGCATTTAAATGTCCAGCATCATGCTTCTTTTTCCTTTTATGCCTCTAAGGCACCAATAAAGAACAAAGTCTGATGGGAACCCAAGTTTCTTTAATTTCCCTGAAACGTTTTTTTTTTATATAATATTAGTACATATATTGCTAATAAATTGAACTAAGTGATGGGTTCTTTATTCTGATGGGCTTGATTCTGTGATTTAATATGCTTGCAAATAAATGCTTAGGAAAGGATTATTGTAAGACACAAAGCTATGTTGGTATTGCAGTGCTTTCTAGGACTGGAGTATGAACATTGATCCCTCACCCCATAAACAAAAGACATAGACACCAGTTTTTGAGTTAATCAAGGGTTTATAAATTTTAATAAGCCGAACTCCAACTGGTAAACTCTTTATCACTCCCAATTGGTGTAGGTCCTAACAGGTTACAGTGGGTTTGCAGGTATATAAACAGTCCTATCCTGGCTCCAAACTCCAAGTGGTAAACAATTTTTTCTGCTTATCCTTGCCCATACACCAGCTTTGTGCCAACAAATGCTGCCCATCAAGGACAGCATAAAGTTTCAGGCACTGACAACCAGCACTAGGGGCGTGCATTTGGCTGTATCCAAGCAAAAAAACAGCAACCCTGAAAAATACCTTACTGGTATTTTTCGGGTATTACTTAAGACTAATACAGATCAGAGAATCTGACTGGCTACTGATATAGCTGATCCCAAATAAAGCCAATTTTTTTGGCTTGGAGGGGGGGTATTTTTTTGGCTATACCAAATAGCTGGTGGTGTAGGGGTTAAAGGACTACAAAGTTAACTTGCAGTTCTCTCCTCTAGGGCTCTTTCCTGCTTTTTGCTCTGGTTTCCAGGACAATAGGAGGGAGGGAGAAGAGGCATCTCTGCAGCCAAATGGCAAACGCCCCTTAGGGCGAGCTGTAGTGCCTCAGAGTCAGTCATTGCAATGCTTTTTGCAAATGGCATTGCATTGCAAGTTTGCAACTTGCAAGGTTGTTGACTTCAAATGTGAAATCTAACTAAGTAACTACTTTGCTTTCCCCACCCATTTCCCAGGGAACAGGAGGGAGGGTGAAGGAGCAGTGGAAATTTAGCAAATAGGATTTCCAGTTAGAGAGAACACTGCTCTTTAGCCAATCACAGCAGTTTGTTCTTTTTTGATTTTTTTTTTGTGCATGGGCAAAGAGCATAAAAGCAAGGGTCTGGCTGAGCTTGACTCCATTGCTGATAGAGATTCAGAGAGTGTGCACTGGCTTTGGTTTCAGCTGCTGCTCTGACTCCTGCTGCCTGAGAGACTCTGCTGTGGACTTTGGATCACATCCTGCTGGCCTGCCTGGAGAAGAGTGAAAACAATGACTGGTTTGACTAAAAAATGTTTTTTTAAAAATTTTCTTATTTTACTATTAAATGTTCTTTGTGCTTGGTGGGTGGTAGGTTGGGGAGGCAAGGGCCTGAATTCCCCCCCCCCTTTGGTTAGGTTTTAGTTCCTTCTGGTTTTGTGTCTTGCAGTTTGGAGTTTCTTGTTCCTTTAGGTTTTATTCTTAGGTTTTAGTTCCTTCCAGGGCTATTTTTGGGCAGGAACGCACAGGAACGGAGTTCTGGCTGGCTTCAGAGTTGGCTACACCCACTACAGCCAAAACCTCTACGTGCGTGGTTACAGAGGGAATGCCTGGAGAATGGACCTCCCCCCCGGCAACTCCAAGTCAGGTGGACCGGGGGGGGGGGCTGGAAGGATCGGGGAGGCATTTAAATGCCTCCCTGTGCCTTCTCCGGCCTTTCCAAGGGCCGGCTTACCCAGGCTCCCCGCAGCCACAGGGCACCCAGGCAAGACAAGGGAAGGCATGGTGGTGTGGCCTAATATGATAATGAGCTGAGCAGTCAGGGTGTTGCCTAATGTACTAATGAGTTTCTGCTGTTGGGTGTGGCCTATTATGCTAAAGAGTGCCTGCTGGGCTTTTTCTACAAAAAAAGCCCTTTTTCTGGTTTTTGTATGCCAGTAGGGACCCATGGGGGCAGCCCCAAGTCGGTTATGCCATTGTAAATTGGGGGGGGGGAGGCCTGGAGTCAGCTGCACTCCCTTTACATCTGAGCACTCAAGCAGCAGAACTTTTGGCAACGGGAGTCAGCGTTAACATCTCTACTGACTCTCGCTATGCTTTGGAGAATGTTAGGGGATGGGACAAATTTGCAACCACCAGGGTTCCTAACGCAAGCCAATTGCACAGCTAAACTTGCCATTTGTGACAAAACAGAGTTACAAATGGGGGTGCAGGCATCTCTGGGATCCCCTGATTTATTTACAGTAGTAACAACAGTCCAGCAAGCTGCCCCTTAGAAGGAAAACGACCTCTGGGTGTGCACAGGTGCCACTCTCCGGCTGTGGCTACCCCTCCCAGATAAGATCTTTGTGAGACAGGTAGCACTGTGTAGTAATCACCCATGCAGGCCACTTCGTGCCCTGCATGGGCATGGGGGAAGGTAGCGACGCACCCAAGTCTTAAAACAATGGTATGCCCCAGGATTCCATCTAGAAGCAGAATGGGAAACCCAGACTTGCCACACCTGCCAAAACCACAAAGAAAACAAAATGCCTACCTTTGTTTGTTTTTGGAGCATTCCAACATCTTTAAACTGATTTAACACTTTGTCAAGGGTATGAATATTGTTTAATTGTTATTGATATATTTTTAAGTTGACCTATAACCACTGGACTTAGGGCCATCATTTATTGCTAATGTGTTTAAATGCTTGAGACACAGCAGATTACTCATGCAGCACATACACAGAGAGCTCAGGGGCCATAGAAAGGAAGAATGGGGTCATAAAGGATAAATTGAAAAGATTTGTAAAGCCACGGGTTTAAATTGGTTGGAAGCATTGCCTCTTGCTCATTTACACATTAGGAATAAGCCTAACAGAAAATATAGGTTGATCTTATTTGTGATTTTGTGTGGAAGGTTTCCCTGTGTATTATAACCCTCACAGGCTGCAAAACCTGTGTGAAGGTACTCCATTCTGAAGTCTAGAACTCCCAATCTGTCCCGGCTGATGTGGCTTGCCCCTGACATCTACCCTGGAGATCAAGTCTGGCTCCTGACGCTTCTAGCCAACAGCATTTGGCTGTTCCTGGCCTCCTTTGATGTTTCTGGTGACCACCAGTGCTCCATTGCTTGAGGGAAATGCCATCCTGGTTTCATGTCTTTCAGACATGATGAGTTGTTTCTCTGGTGGACCCTGAGCCTGACCTGACATCAGTTTCCAGACGCCTATCTGGACCTGCAGCAAGTGGAAGTTCCAGAAGCTGAGGCCCTGTCTACACTTGACACTTTTGCTATCGGTGTCACAGCAGCAACAGCGGGTCCCACAGCCATTCCAGTTCCAGTGGGACCCACCCCTTTGCATTTTGCGTCCTTGCAGGCAAGCTTTGAAGCCTGCACTTGCACTACACCTTTGACAGTGCACAGCCAGCACTCTTATGCTCCGGCTTTGTTCCTGTTTCATTCCTGTGTGTTCCAGAACTATTCCAGCTTTGTTCCTGAACTTTGACTTTATTCCTGAATAATAAAGTTTGTAAGCCACCAGCCAACACAGAACTCTTATGCCAGCTCAGGACTCTAGCGATAGTGAGAGTGACTGTAGTGAGTCTGAGTTTAATGAACCAAGATTTTCCAGTGAACTTTCTCCATTCACCCCATTAGAGACTTCTAGTACTGGGCCCAGAATATAGGCCGTAATATTAATTTTGAAGAGTGGGAGCAGATTTGGAGGAAAAATATAAAATTAACTAATGCTGTGTCATATAAAGAGAACATGTATAAGATGTTTTATAGATGGTACATTACACCAGAGAGATTAGCTAAACAAAATGTTAATTGCTCTGATAAATGTTGGAAATGTAAAAATAAGACTGGTTCTTTTTATCACATGTGGTGGTTATGTGATGTTACAAAGAGGTACTGGAGATGGATTCATGAGATAATGGAAAAAATAATAAGAACTAATATCCCGTTTACCCCAGAGATACTGTTATTGAATATATTTCCGAAAGACTTTGATAAAGCAGATAGGTATTTGATAGTTAATATGTCGACAGCTGCAAGGATAGTATATGCCAAATATTGGAAAATAATGGAAATACCAGCAAAACAAGAGTATGTGAACAAGCTATTTGAAATGGCAGAAAATGACAAACTGACACTTGAGATGAGAGCTGGTACAGAATGGACTTTTCAAAAAACATGGAAGAGATTTTATGACTGGTATAATGTAAATGTAATTGATGGATAAATGTAGTAATTTGAGAATGCAGAAAAGACAAGCTCAGTAAAATAGATAATGAATTTAGAAATTTCCAATTAGTTCCAATTCCAGCCTTGCATCTAGTACTGACTCTATTGCTTTTACAGTAGACGACTTTGATCTTTTCTCTAACCCTTTTCATTTAGGTAATACTGGACAAGAAGAGTATTTGTGGGTTTCATTTTGTTGTAAACATTTTTTACGTAGATGAGTATGAGCAAGACTATCAGGAAGAATATTTAGCTATGAACTTTTATTTAAAGAATGCAGTATTGTTAGGTGGTTTTGTAAACTTGGCATGTTTTCTTGCTATTTCCTGTGCATAAGTGTATTCCTTCTTTGTTTTCTTCCGGAATTAAAATAGTCTCCAATTCCACAGCAGCTATATCACCACAACAACGTAGAATAGATGGATGGGCTTAATAGCTTCCTGTAGCCAATTTTGTTTGGGTTCCTTTTTAAAACCCCAAAATGGGGGGGTTGTGGTAAGAAATTTTAGAAATATAGAAGGTTTGGGTTTAAAGTTGAACCAAATAGTTTATAAAATCCATGTATCTGTCCCTGTCTTTGCTAGCAAAACAGCAAACAGGCTTGGCCTGCTTCACTGAACCTAACCCCATGTTTCTTTGCAAGCCCTTTGTTCCAGGAAAATCTCTCACAACATCTACATTACATTGTTGGGTCAGCGTAGCCTAGCGGTTCCTTCGACAGAACTGTTTCAGTCTAATCATTACATTGTTCATGAATCTAAAGAATTTGGAAACATTTAGAAATAAAAGATAGGTATGCACCTGCCATTAAGTCAAGGAAGCACGAATATTTGCAATACTAAAGGCTTGCCTACATGCAGAAACTCACATCACACCTCCAGCCAGCAGACAGTGCCTGACTGACTGCTTTGCATCAAGGAAACAAAGAACATCCTGAAATTGTAACATTAGTGTTCTTTGTCATTTAGAGATTTAAATGCTATCTTGCATTGTTTTGCAAAAAACATGAGGGTGACCCCATTGCCTCTGGAATGTGGGAACATTTCCTAGGCCATAATGGCCCACATTACCAGGGCGGTTAGATTAATTGATGCAGTTTGTAATTTCTATAGCTCTATCGAAATGTATGGGACCAATATGGTATAAAAGAAGGCCAGAAGCTTCACTTCAGGACTGACTCTCGGAGATCCAGAGAAGGCTTTGTCTTTTGTGATCTCTCTGGGCCAGTTCAGAAGCTTCTGTGCATGGGGAAATCTTTATTCTGTATATTTAACCACTGACTGTCTTTTTTTTAGGAAATAAGTATTCTGTTTTGTATTCCTTGCTTGGCTTTAGCTAATAAATTATTATATTGTTTAAAATAACCTTGTGTTGGCATTCCAGCTAACTTTATATTTTTTGTTATTCTACCATGCCTTGGTAAGGGGCACTCCCAAGACCATTACGAACCTAAAGGGGGTGGGAACAGGTGCAGGTAACACTTTATACAGGGTTAGTTTATACTGACAAGTGCTACAGTTGCATTTTTCCAACAGCAGTTATTTTCATGAAGTTTTATTGTTGTTGGGGCCTGGTGGTAGGTGGGGAGGCAAAGGGTTCCTTCCTTCTGCTTTGGTTCTTGGGTTTGATTCTTTGGATTTGGTTTAAAACTTGGTTAATTTATTCATTTTTAGTTCTTTCTGGGGGCTTTTGTGTGTAGTGGGTTCTACTTGGTTTTTTTTAAGTCTATTATTTTACTTGATTTTTTTCTCTCTCTACTTCATCATCCTTCACTGTTCTTTTCTCCTTTTTCTTTTTTTGGGGAGGAATTGGGGGGTGAGGCTTTGCTGCTTATTTCCTCTTCGTCCCCCCTTTTCTTTTTTTGGTCTGGTGTGTGTGTGTGTGTGTGTGTGTAGGGACTTTTGGTTTAGGTTCTTAGAGCCATAGCATCTCCCCATCCAGTATGCGTGTTCCTCATTTTTGTTACCCAGATGTAGAACTCGGCACTTCTTGCTTTCTCTTCTATCTTAAGTCCTTTTCCCCACACCTCCCCTATTATTCTCCCCCCCCGTATTTCTTCCCTTTAATTTCTAGAAGGTTGGCTTTTTTTGGGGGGGGGGTGTTGAGATCCACTGTTCTGTGTTCCACATATGTGCTTCTGGTTTTAAGGTTACAACGGTTTTAAGGGCTGTTGAGCCCAATACTTAGGTGCTGCTAAATAGGCTTTTAGTAAAAAGGGTCTGTTTTAGGAATTGTTTAATTTTAAAACACTTTTAATTAAATTTCAGCATAGGGATTTAGTTCCTCCATAACTAGGCCAGTGCTAGGAGGATATTAAAAGAGGCAAGGTTGTGTGTGTGTTCACAACAGTGGTATAATTAACTGTCTACAAACAGCATGTAGTTCTCCGAGCTTCAGAGAAGGCGGGCAATTTTGGACAATTTTCCTCTTAGGTTGTCCTGTAGGTTTGTTTCCTATTTTTAGGAAGGAGTGCCTGCATTTTCATCAAGAAAATAAGTCCTGTTCCAATAGAATCTAGTCAGAAGTTTAATAAAGAGCATTAAACTTTTTTAAAAGTTTGCTATTCCATCTCAGGGATAGTTTATAAAAACATAGTCAGGTTTCAGTATAGGAAGTCACTAGTTTTAAAAAACTAAACAATAATAACACAAAAACAAAACAAGAAAGAAAACAAAAACTGAAGCAAGGATAGGTTAAGCTCTTTTGGAAGACAAAACCTAGCTTTTGGATGGGAAGGTTCATAAAAAGGTGACAGACTCCATTAGGTTCAGGCTTCAGTGCAGATAGTTAGGTGCATAATACCTTCCCCACAAGCCCGGGGTAACAATGAGTGGCAGGAAGGAAGCTGCAGGGCCTGGGGGCAAGGCTAAGGGCAGAGGGGAGGGGGAGGGCTGTGGCTTTCCTCCAATCTGTGCAGGGACTGCTCCAAAGCCACCCTCCACCAGAGTGATGCAATGAAGAGGCCACATAAGGTCCTTTTCACTGAGGCTGCTGTTGGGGTGTCCCCTGGGCAGAAGTCTGTTGCTCAGGCAGCCCCTCTTCCAGCTGTTGTTGCTGAGGATCAGTAATAGGAGGGAAAGCTGCCTGAGCTGTCTTTTGGTTTACAATAGGATCCTTGTCTCCCTATGGGTCCATTCTAGGATCCTAGCAATCTATTGTTATGCATCCCAAACTCAGTCCTTTTGCAAGAGCAGTTCATACTCAATACATAACACCCCTCCCCCCAAGGTTCAGAGCCTCTTTAACTGACAAAGTCCTTTAAATACACTGGTCAGCGCTGCTCACAGTTCAAGCGGCGTGGTTCTGCTGACGGGGCTGCGGGTTCAGGAACCGTGTCGAGGGCCGGCCCCGCTGCCAGACTGGGAGAGGGTGGTGCTGCCAGGATGTTTTCAGGGCCACCGGCGACGGCTGCCACTGGCATTCTGCCAGTGGCCTCCGAAGGCTGTCCGTTGGTTTCCAGTTGGGTGCTGCCAGTGGGCATGTTCTCCTAAAGCTCTGGCTCCTCTGAGCTTAGCAGCTCCTCATCACTGTCTTCTGGTGTGGGTATCCTGGGTTCAGTGGGGAGGAGACAGCTGCGGAGCTGGTCTATGTGTCGGCGGAGCCTCTGGCCATCTTTTGTGGACCCAGGCTGGGCCACTGGAGAAGTTGCGTGCATAGATGGGGTTGCCCGGGAAGAACCCATGGGGAGTGGCTTGATTCTCTGGGGCCAAGCTGTGCTCCGAAGCATGGTCTGGGTGCAATTGATCGAGATGGGTTGTGAGGCACCTTCCCATCAGGAGTTCGACAGGGCTGTGGCCAGTGGTTGTGTTTAGGGTTACCTGCTGGCTGAAGAGGAAGGCTGCCAGCCAGTGGTCCCAGCTTCCCTGGATGATCCTGCGGAGGGGCTCCTTAGTCATCCTCACCATCTGCTCAGCCTGGTCGTTGGCTGTGGGGTGGAAGGGAGCAGAGTGGATGTGTTGGATGGCATAGTAGTCTGTGAATTCCCAAAACTCAGACGAGGTGAAAGCCGTCCCATTGTCTGTTACAACGGCGTCTGGTATGCCATGTGTGCTGACGATCTGGCATAGGGCACGAGTTGCTGCTCGGGACGATGTGGAGGGGACCAGCACCACTTCTAGCCATTTGGAGTATGAATCTACCAGGATGAAGAAGATCTGGCCCTGGAATGGACCCGCAAAATTGAGGTGCAGGTGGGCCCATGACTTGTGGGAGTACTCCCACTGATGCACCAGGGCCCTGGGGGGCTCCGACTGGGACTCTTGGCACACAGTCCTCAATTTCGCAGTCCATGCCATAGCTGCGGGCTAGCGCCTTCATACACATGATTCCCAGGTGCGTTTCATGTAAGGCTGCTAGGACATGCTGGCACAGCAGAGCAGTCACGACCACCTGGCTTCCCCACAACAAGCAGTCCTTGTGGGCTGACAGTTCGTCCTGGTATGACGAGAATGTGGCAAACTCTGGGCTCACCCAGCTGGTGGCCCAACCCCTCCCCACCCAGTCCAAAATGTGGGAGAGCACATGGTCCTGTTCAGTGCATGGGCCACGTTGCGTACCTGGATGGGACGGTTGGGCAGGTCCTCGAGGAGCAGGATCTGGTGCGCAGGTGCTGGGTCTGAATTGTAGGAGGGCAGCGGGAGGCATCTGAGGGCGTCTGCATGACCCATCGCTTTACCAGGCCTGTGGATAAGTGCATACTGGTAGCCAGCCAAGAAGATAGACCATCGGAGTACCGGGGGGGACAGCATCTGTGGGGTCTGGCGATACGGAGCCAACAGACCCAGGAGGGGTTTGTGGTCTGTCACGATGGTGAAAGGCCGCCTGTAGAGGTAGTCATGAAACTTCTTGACACCTGCCACATTTGCCAGCACCTATTTTTCAATCTGTGCATAGTTGCACTCAGCCAAAGACAAGGTGCGAGAGTAGTAGGCCACGGGGACCTCAGGCCATCAGGCAGCTGGTGTCCCAGGATGGCTCCCACCCCGTACGGGGAAGCATCGCAGGTGAGGATGATGGGGAGCATCTCATCGAAGTGTGCTAGGACCATGTTGGAGGAGAGCAGGTCCTTGATAGGCCAGAATGCAGCAGCCTGCTTCTGGCCCCACACCCAAGAAGCTTTGTTATCGAGAAGGCGGTGCAGGGGCTCAGCGATTCCCGCCTTGTGGGGTAAGAAGGAATGATAGAAGTTCAGCAGCCCCAAGAAGGCCTGGAGTTCTGCCCTAGAGGAGGGGGTTGGAGCGTCAAAGATGGTGCGGACCTTGTCGGGTGTCGGATGGATGCCTTGAGCATCAACCAAGAACCCCAGGAACTCAACTCACGGAACCCCCAGGAGGCATTTTTCCTGCTTCACCTTCAGTCTGGCAGTGTGAGAACGTTGCAGGACGGTGTGCAACTTCTTGGCGAAGGTCTTGGCCGTGGGGACAGCGATCAAAACATCATTAAAGAACAGCTGGATACCTTTCAGGAGACAGTCCATTAGATTTTGAAAGATCCCTGGGGCCACGCTGACCCCGAATTGCAGCCACTGCACCCGGAATACATCCCTGTGCATCACGATCGTCTGGGCCTCTGTGGTGGCATCGTCTATGGGAGCTGCTGGTACACCTCGCCCAAGTCCAATTTGCAAAAAACCTTCGCACCCACCAAGGATGCCAACCACTGCACCCGGAATACATCCCTGTGCATCACGATCGTCTGGGCCTCTGTGGTGGCATCGTCTATGGGAGCTGCTGGTACACCTCGCCCAAGTCCAATTTGCAAAAAACCTTCGCACCCACATACAAATGTCACCATTCAGCTTCACTGAGGTTATAATGGCGGTCTCCCAGCGTGCATGTGGCACTGGCTCTAAAAAACCCTGTGCTACCAGGTGGTCCAGCTCTTCTGATAAAATGGAACACAGGCTATGGCAAATAAAATGCAAGTCTGTGGTCAGGCAGGCAAAAAGGGAATATGAGGAGCAGATAGCAAAAAACGTAAAAACCAACAATAAAATTTTCTTCAAATACATTAGAAGCAGGAAATCAGCCAGGGAGGCAGTGGGGCCCTTGGATGACCAAGGGGTAAAAGGAGTACTGAAGGATGATAGGGAAATGGCTGAGAAGCTAAATGCATTTTTTGCCTCTGTCTTCACTGTGGAAGATGAAAAGTGCTTGCCCATTCCAGAACCGCTAATTTCGGGAGGGGTATTGAAAGACCTGAGCCAGATTGAGGTGATGAGAGAGGAGGTCCTAAAACTGATAGACAACTTAAAAACTGATAAATCACCAGGCCCAGATGGCATACATCCGGAAGTTCTGAAAGAACTCAAATGGGAACCTGTGAATCTCCCTTCAAAAATATGTAATCTTTTCTTAAAATCTGCCTCCATTCTAGAGGACTGGAAGGTAGCAAATGTCACTCCCATCTTTAAAAAGGGTTCCAGAGGAGATCCGGGAAATTACAGGCCAGTCAGTCTGACGTCGATACCGGGTAAATTGGTGGAAACCATTATTAAGGAAAGAATTAGTAGGCACATAGATGAACAAAACCTATTGAGGCAGACTCAACATGGGTTCTGTAAGGGAAGATCTTGTCTCACTAACCTATTAGTGTTCTTTGAGGGGGTGAACAAACATGTGGACAAGGGGGATCCAATAGATATTGTTTACCTTGACTTCCAGAAAGCTTTTGATAAAGTTCCTCATCAAAGGCTCATAAGTAAGCTCAAAAATCATGGGATAAAAGGACAAGTCCTTTTATGGATCAAAAACTGGCTAGTTCATAGAAAACAGAGAGTGAGTGTAGGTGGGCAATTTTCTCAGTGGAGGGTGGTAAGCAGTGGGGTACCGCAGGGATCAGTACTTGGTCCACTGCTTTTTAACTTGTTCATTAATGATTTGGAGATGGGAGTAAGCAGTGAAGTGGCTAAATTTGCAGATGATACAAAGTTGTTCAGGGTGGTGAAAACCAGTGAGGATTGTGAGGCACTCCAAAGGGATCTGTCAAAGATGGGCGAGTGGGCGTCAACATGGCAAATGGGGTTCAATGTGGCCAAGTGCAAGGTGATGCACATTGGAGCCAAAAATCCTAAATATAAATACACATTGATGGGGTCTGAACTGGCAGAGACTGAGCAAGAGAGAGATCTTGGAGTTGTAGTGGATAACTCACTGAAAATGTCGAGACAGTGTGTGACTGCAATAAAGAAGGCCAATGCTATGCTGGGGATTATTAGGAAGGGTATTGAAAACAGATCAGCCAATATAATAATGCCCCTATATAAATCAATGGTGAGACCTCATTTGGAATACTGTGTGCAGTTCTGGGCACCACACCTTAAAAAGGATATTATAGCTTTGGAAAAAGTGCAGAAAAGGGCAACTCGAATGATAAAAGGGTTGGAACACTTTCCCTATGAGGAAAGGTTAAAGCGCTTAGGGCTCTTTAGCTTGGAGAAAAGACGACTGAGGGGGTGACATGATTGAGGTTTACAAGATTATGCATGGGAAATAACAGGTAGAGAAAGAGGTACCGTATTTTCCGGCGTATAAGACGACTGGGCGTATAAGACGACCCCCAACTTTTCCAGTTAAAATATAGAGTTTTCCAGTTAAAATATAGAGCTGTGCTAATGCTTCTGGCGTACCAGCGTATAAGACGACCCCCCCACTTCTGAGAAGATTTCCCTAGGTTAAAAAGTAGTCTTATACGCAGGAAAATACGGTACTTTTCTCCCTTTCTCACACAATACAAGAACTTGTGGGCACTCCATGAAATTGCTGAGCAGTCGGGTTAGAATGGATAAAAGGAAGTACTTCTTCACCCAAAGAGTGATTAACACATGGAATTCACTGCCACAGGAAGTGGTGGTGGCTACAAGCATGGACGGCTTCAAAAGGGAATTAGATAGGCATATGGAGCAGAGGTCCATCAGTGGCTATTAGCCACAAGATATAGATAGGGGCTCTGGGGCAAGTGATGCTCTGTCTTGGTGCTTGGGGGGGCAACAGTGGGAGGGCTTCTAATGTCCTGGCCCCACTGGTGGACCTCCTGATGGCACCTGGTATTTTTGGCCACTGTGTGACAGAGTGTTGGACTAGATGGGCCTTTGGCCTGATCCAACATTGGCGTCTCTTATGTTCTTATGTCTATCTTGGACCACAATGCAAACGGTACACGCCTGGCCTTCATATGGGTGGGGTGTACAGCTGGGTTGAGGTCTAGGGAGACCAGCGAACCAGTGTAGTGACCAAGTGTCCCATTGAAAATGGCCAGGAACTCTTTGCAAATGTTGCTGAAGTTTGTAGGCCACACGTGATGCATCCCCATCACCCCGAACCCAGGGGAGCAAACCACAACAGGCCCAGTAAAATAGTAAGCCGCACTTCCACCACCACCAAATCTAAAAGTCCTTCGAAGTTCTTATACTGCACGTGGAACTTGCCCCACCCTTTAATGGCCACCAGGTTCTTTTGGAAGTCTCTGAGGGTGAAGCCCGCAGGTTCTAGGCAGGGACCCCTTTGCGGGCAGAGCCTCCTGAGAGTCTCTTCTGAGATGGAGATGGAGGACCCCGCGTCCAACGCCATTTTGCAAGGGGTCTCCTCTATTAACACGGTTACATTAATTTTGTTAGGGGTGTCCTGGGGCAAGTGTAGTACCTGGTGTTGATGGACGGCTGTATCGTGGAGCTCTGCAAATTCCTGGTGAGTGGTTGGACGACATCAGTTTCCTCGGGAGCGGCAGATTCATGTGATGTGGCCTTGTTTTCCACAGGTTCGGCAGATCACGTCATGGAAATGGCAGGAATGATGTTTGTGCTCTTCACCACAGCTGGCACAAGGTGCTTGAGCTATGGTCTTCCTGGGCTGCAGGCAGTCACAGGCGGTGGGTGTGAGTCCTGGAAAGCTGGGTGGTGTACCTGGAGTATTTCTTCCTCATCCAAGGTGTCGGAGACCGAGGATGTGGAGGCCTGATGCGTGGAGTGGGTCTGGTGATCCTTTTGTGCCTTTTCAAAAGCCGTGGCCATGTGTAGTGCCTTGTCCAGTTTGAGTTTGTCAGTACCAATGAGTTTGCAGCAGAGTTTCTGTTCATGGACGACCCAGACAAACTGTGTAAATCAGGGAATTCACAGTTTATGGCCAGTCTGTGGAGATCAGCCATGAAGTTGGTCACCGCTTCACCGGACTTTTGGTGGTACGCCAAGAAGTCCATGCGCTTTGCCATCTTGGTTGGTTGAGGCGTGAAATGGCCGGTGAGGGCCTTGATGAGTTCATTGTACATGGCTGCTTCCAGCATTTTAGGAGCAATGAAGCCCTGGGCTAGGTGTAGCGTAGCGATGCCGCATGTGCTGAGCAGGAGCAATTTCTTATTGTTGGCGTCATCTATGCCTTGGAACCAAACAAAGTACTTCAGCTGCTCTACCCACACTTTCCAAAGCTCAGGGTGAGTGGGGTCGAATGCAGGAATGACTCCCGGAGCAGCAGCCATGAACCGTGAAGCAATGCGAGACATGCAGTTTTGGAGATCATTGCGTGGTGTGGTGCTGGAGGCTGGGTCAGGCTCGCCCACCTTCATCACCAGTGAAATATACTGGGTTCAGACACATAGAAGTGATCAGCTCATAGTTTATTAGTGATTCAGCAAGAGGCAGAAGACTGCAATCCCTGGTCGAAGCCAGGTATTTATGCCTGCAAAGGGTTACACCCAAAAACACCCCACTCCCAATGATAGGCTTTTTACACTCTATTGTTTCCCAATTGGTTTACACTAGGATCCTTGTCTCCCTACTGGTCCATTCTAGGATCCTAGCAATCTTTTGTTATGCATCCCAAGCTCAGTCCTTTTGCAAGGGCAGTTCAGGCTCAATACATAACAACCAGCTTCCAGGCTGAGGGTGTGCCAGGGGAAAGGCACCTGTTAAATAGTGGGTTCCATGGATGAACAGTCTCCAAGTCTAGTGATCAGGTCTACTTTATTCAGTGATTTCAGCAAGAAGAAGACTGTAGACCAGAGCCTCAGCTCAGTTATGCAATGGCCACACCCCAACACACCCCACTCCCAACTATATGCTATTTACAAAACTTTACATCTTAATTGGTTACTGCCAGAATCCTGTTGGTCTATTGTTACTCGGCTCCAAGCTCACCCTGTCTCTGGCAGCACAGTCCTGCAATGTTTCAGTCCCAATACATAGCAGCACCTCTGGCCACTGCTGCCACCTGTTTACCCAGCTGGAGACCCAAGTCCAGGAGCATGACCCTGAAGTAAATAAATAATAAATATAGGTGAATATGGAGGTCAAATAAAAGTTAGGTTGGTGGATGGGAAGGAGAAAAGAAAGCAGGGAAAGGTGAGGATATGGGGATTGCCAGGAAGCAAGAAAAAGGAAATAGTGTGGGGAAGGGGAAGGTAATACAGAGGAAAATGAGGTCCCTACAACAGTTCCTTACCAGTTTCCATTCACGCAACTAGGATTGGTCTGGCAGCTCAACAGTGCACAACTGTGCCCCAGTTTTCCTGGGTAAAGGCTGTTAGGAAAAGACAAAAACAGAGAGATAGATAAAGGTTGATTGTCTGGTGGGTGGGAAGGAGGAAAAGGGAAAAGGCTATGGGGGCTTTTCAGGAAAGGGAAAAGAAAATAGTGGGGGGGATGAAATGCCCCCTGAAATTCCTTGCAGGTGCCCTGCTTGTTTAATTCTAATTCTTCACTCACTATCAAAGTATGGAGAAAGCAAGGAAGGGCCTTCTCAATGTTAAATGGCAAAAGCTCTCCTCTAGATTCCTGCTCTGTCAGCCCTGAAGTGTCTAGCTATTCACATACTAGAAAACTGGGAGGAACGGTAGGGCAGTTCTGCCCATGTGTGCACAGGCTGCATATAGATTGCATATGTGCCCATCGATTGGCTGGGCAATTAAACTGCCAAACCACCCCACTGCAGTTCATGCCCGCATGCGGGGAGGGCAGGATATAAATGCAATTAAATAAATAAATAAATAAATAAATGCCTTTATTTTTAAAAGTGCGGGGAGAGAGACCAAATAACAGCTCCCTTCACTAAGGTGGGAACTAGCTATTTTGTTATGGCTATTGACACAGGAAACATTCCTTGGTGGACAAATACTCCAATTAAGGGATGGATTATAGAAAGTCCTTAATCATGGTCAAAGTATGCCCCATGACTTTCCAGTAAATAGTAGTTAAGTGAGGCATCAAGATTCCCTTCTAACACCAATGTAATTCAAACCTTGGGGGAAATCTTGTTTTGTCCAATGTGCCATGAATCCTCATATCATAACTACCATTAAACAAGGGTATGTTCTCAGCTCTTCATCAATAAGGAGCACATCAGTTGCTGCAACAGGTTCTTACTAATGACAGCTGCAGCTCTGGACATAGGGTTGCATCCAGCATACAATTTCTGCTTGCACTAGAGCTCATGCACAAGTGGAAATGCAAGGAAAGGACTGTGGTAGCTGTCTGTACTAATTAATACTTATTGTATCCCCACTTGTGTAAGATCCTGTACAATCAATTTCTGGGTATTATAATATACAGGGAGGGCTGCACTCAGCGTTTCACAAGATCTTGCACAAACAGAACAGCACTAAGTTTATGTTCCTGCTTGTGCATCACCAGATCCAAGCCACGTTCTGGTATTCTGGATCTATGGGGACTGAATAGACCTTTTCACCTTCCTGATCCTGTTGCCACAAATTGGAGTGACATACCAGTTACTATGGGAAAGACTGAAGGTCAAAGAAGAAGAAGACGGCAAAGGATGAGATGGTTAGACAGTGTTATCGAGGCAACGAACATGAAATTAAGCAAACTCCGGAGCACAGCGGAGGACAGGAGAGCCTGGCATGGTGTGGTCCATGGGGTCACGAGGAGTTGGATTCGACTGTGTGACTGAACAACAACAACAACACTGGTTACTATGATAGCATCCATACAAATGACCAACTTATTATGGGTGGAGCTGCCTTACCACAGGATAATTCGATCATCTGGTTTTTACTTCAAAGGAGTAAATAGTTAATTATTTATTACAATATTTCTAGACCCTGCTAAAATGTGGGTTCAATGTGATTTACAATGTAAAAACAATGTAAGCCATAAAACAATATGCAAAGTCAAGAACTTCATAATGCATTTCCATATCTTGGTCAAAGACAGTAGTCCAGATCAACACCATAAAAACTTAACAGAGAACATTTCTAAATAAAACTGTCTTAAGCAGCAGAATGTTGGGGGTGAAGAAACAATACATACCTCTAGGTTTCCCTTGCTTGAAAGCCAGAATTCCAGAGCATCAGCACTACTACCAAAAAAGCCATGGAACAGGCCACCACCCTACTATTCTAACCTCTGTAGAGGAGGAGACAGCCAGGAAGACTGGCATGTGGAGCAGAACTGGAGCACAGGTTCATTCTATGCACATATCAGGTACAGATGTGTGTTAGAAACTTTGCTAGCTCTGGCATCTGTTTGGGTTCAGAGATGGAACATTACAACACCATTTTCCCTGCCTCTTCTAATAATGCTAAAGTGCTGCTTTACACTATTCAGCATACATGCCATTCCATAAAACGAATTTAGCAGCCTTACTTGAGTTCTGACTGTACATGTCATTCTATAAAAAGGAGAGGGGGGGGAGAAGAATTGGCAAAGTGCAAAATCCAGGCTTTAATATAACCTTTGCTGTATTTCACTTTTAAATACCTTTGTGCATGTACTTCTAAAAATGTCTAAATGGTGTCTCCTGTTATGTTGAAGATCTTCTTTCAAAATAAATCCTTCCCCTCAAGGATATCTATATCCAAACGAGCTGTGCTGTAATGTAGACTATAATAGCCCTTCTGTACTAAGCAGAACAGGAATAGAAATAGATACTGTATGACTAAATGCTGATTGACACTTCCATCACAAGCTTGGCTCTTCTTTAACTAAACTGCAATAAAAAGACTTCATATCATACCATTCAACAGATAATAAAATAGTGTAAACAGATGTAACCTTGTGGAAGAGAAATTTTCTACTTGATAAAAATGATAACGAAGGGAACACTTCCCCCCCCCAAATATGTTTGCCAAAGATCATATCAACCTGTATCTATTTGCCAGGGAAACTTCCTTCTCAATTACCCATTAAAACACTGCTTCTAATACAAAAGTGTGCAGAGGACTGTGACTATGTAAATACTTTAAAATAAATATTTTCATGGCACGTAGGAAAAAGAAAGCCCTCAAAGAGGAAAGTCTGGAGACACTGACTGAAACGTCTGTGAGTCTCACATCCAAGACAGCTTAAAAGCATTAGTGAAATGAAACCTGGCTTTTCAAACTGTCAGTTTGCCACCTTGGTACATTACTGTAAAAGTCTGCAGAATTCTCTGACACAAGACATTTCCCATGAAAGGGCTGAGAGGCTAGGCAAAGCAGAGGGCCTTTGCTCAGGAAAGTAATGGTTTATAATCACACCCATGATGAAGAAGTGCATCATGTCAGTGATTGACAGAGACAATTAAGGGCCTAGGTTAGGTAACAGCAGCCACCAAAACAACCAGCACTCAAGCTGGGCAAGAAACCTATCAACATTTCTGTCAGAAAGGAGAACACTTAATAAGTTGGTTCCTCAGGCCTCTTTGTGAGCCCATTTACTTCTATTTTAGCTCATACCATTATTTGTAAGAAGGAACTGTGCACATAAATGGAAGCCATTACTTTTCTGTTCTTTTTTTTAAAGTTACTTTTGGAATTGATTTTGTCACATTGTGTTCACTGGTGTATTGCTTTTACCTAGATATTGTTTTGGGTACTTCTAGCAGAAAATCAGCTTATAAATGTAACAAATCAATAAATGACATATTTTGAGAAGCCATAGTTGGTACAGAAAATACGATAAAGGGATGGCCTTGGGACTGGTTCAGATAATACCTGGTATTAATGTTGGTCAGGTGTGGGAGGGCAGTATACCTTAACTCTTGCTCACCTGGTACACCTGGCCTGCTTCCCATGTCTCATGTAAACCAGTTGATCTTGAATCCATTTACTTTTTACATTACAATGTTGGTTGTTTTGGAAATCATGGGGAGAAGAATCATGTCTAATGGGGGAGGTATTTGAAGTGGAAGATGAAGCACACTTTAAACCTCCCACACAAACATATATACCTACATTCCCTCAACATTCCCAAAGGTAAAGCATTGGGTATGCTACCAGTTCAGTAATCCTAAATTTTCTCTAGCTGAAAGATCCACATATCTAGTTTCCTAAGATTTGCTTCACACTCTCTTCCAGTCCCAAGTATTTTGAACAGTAAGGGGGGGGAGAGAGATTCTGTCATCTGCTGCATGGGAACTAGAGTTGCCAGTTCCTACCTTGCTGCTGGTGGGGAGCTCTAGGCTGCTCTCTGGGATCTTCCAGCACACGTGTGAAGCACCATGATGACTGTATAGAAATATTGTTTCTAAATTCTCATGCCTTCTTCCTGTGATGACATTCTGTGTGTCTTTTTTTCCTGCTACAGACCAGATGGCCTAGTGTGATTTCTGTCACTTGACCAGATGGCTGAACCACCAAATAGCCATGCCATATAATCATGCCAGATACCCACATTCCTTAACACCTCTGTGCAGAGGGCCAGACTTGAAGGCTCCGCTTGTATGGGCTACATGGGCCATGTCACATACGCAATGGAGAAAGCTGGAAGTTGGATCACCTGATTGCAGGCAGGGCTTCTAACTTCTTAGCCAATCCCTACACAACTGGTGTTGGCAGCTATGGCAACCAGAAATTGGGCACACACCCCTGCCGCTCGTGATTGGCTGATGGCCACAGCTGATGGTGACTGGCATGGGGGTATAACTCCGTGGTTCTTTAAGGAAGAGCTCTCTTGCTCCTGGGATCCTGACTTTTGAAACAAAGAGTTTCTTTGTGAACTGATTCCCAGTTGCCAATCTTCTGTTATGGTGGATCTGTATCTCTGAGCAGTCCTGGACTATCTACCTTCACAAGATGGGATTTCTCTTCAAAATCCCTTGGTGCCAACCTGTACTGTTATGCAATGGACACTCTTGGACTATCTGATGCTACACTTAACTCGGTAACCAGTTTGGTGTAGGGCCAGTTTGGTGTAGTGGTTAAGTGTGTGGACTCTAATCTGGGAGAACTGGGTTTGATTCCCCACTCCTCCACTTGCACTTGCTGATGTGACCTTGGGTCAGTCACAAACTCTGGCACAGCTGTCCTTGAAAAAGAGCAGTTTGTGTCAGAGTTCTCTCAGCCCCACCCACCTCACAGGGTGTCTGTTGTGGGGAGAGGAAGGGAAAGGAGTTTGTAAGCCGCTCTGAGACTCCAAGTGAAGGGCGGGGTATAAATCCAATCTTCTTCTTCTTCTTCTTCTAACTATGATTATTATTAATGTGCAGTAAAGGCAAATAGCCATAGGTTATTATTTTGGTATCCTCTATTAGTCTCTTGTTATGCTTTGCACTGAATAAAGATCATTCATATTTGTAATTGTCTCTGATGCGGTAATTGAACTCCAGGGCTAAATCTTGTGTCTAAGTGGACCACAGAGCTACCACTGTGAGAGTAATTGTGTGCACCTCTGAGTTAGAGTTGCTGATGTGTTAAGCCCCAGATGCCAGCTGAGAGATTGAATCTCTGCTCTTAGGCTGGGTGGGGACCCCTTTGAAGAGATTCTGGTGGCAATCTGTTGTGAATCTTAAAGAGAGTACAGACTGTCTCATGGATTTTGTTTCATGTGCTGAAATATAGGGTTCCCTCTCACCCCTGGACTGGGCTGAGTGGGTTTAATCCTGTACAATGACATCACCCAGAAGTGACATCATCATATTGCCAATGTCAGTGGGTGCTGATCTAGTTTTTGGGTAAAACTCTATGGGGTTTTTTTGCCTTCAAAACCATAGAGTTTGCCAAAAAAAAAAACCCTAGTGTGGCACCCCCAACTTCAGCAATGCAATGATGTCTCTTCCGGGTGATGTCATTGTGACAGGGACATTGCACAGTGATGTCCCTGTTCAGGGGTGGAGCTTCCCTCTCCAGCCAGCTGGCCAGCAGTGGATTGAAACCCCTAAAATTAGGGAACCCCCTAGTTGGACCAGGGGTTTGGCAACGCTAGTGGGAACCATCTCTAGTCAGAAATGGGCAGGAGCCCAATGGCATCAGCTGCATGTCATAAGATTCAGTTTAAAGTATTTCAAAAGCCAGACTCCAAGTCCTCTCTAGCACCCCATCATTAATTCATATTAATAATGAGTTATAACCTTCTAAGTTACAACCTTCTGAGAGTTACAACTTCTGTGGACTTAGAAGGGTACAACTTTGCTTAGGATAGCAGTGTATGTGTAGTTTACACTGCTTTGTTTGTCCTTATAAGTATCTATTCAAACAGTAGAAATTGTTGTTGTTCAGTCACACAGTCGAGTCCAACTCTTTGTGACCCTATGAACCACATCATGCCAGGCCCTCCTATCTTCCACCATCCTCCAGAGTTTGCTCAATTTCATGTCCGTTGCATTGATAATGCTGTCTAACCATCTCATCCTTTGCTGTCCCTTTCTTCTTTTACCTTCAGTCATTCCCAGCATCAGGGTCTTCTCCAGTGAGTGCTCCCTTCTCATTTGGTGGCTAAAGTATTTGAGCTTCAGCATCTGGCCTTCCAGGGAACAGTCAGGTTTGATTTCCTTTAGGATTGACTGATTTGATCTCCTTGCAGTCCAAGGGACTCTCAAGAGTTTTCTCCAGCATAGCATACACCTCCACTGATGTCTGTCCCAAAGAAAAAATGCTTTTCACATACTTCCTTTAACAGGGAAGTGGTACATTAATTTCAAGATCTTGAAAATGGGTCTTTTTAAAAAGCTTTTTGTATCATTCATGGACTTGTCTTCATTTTTTTCACTCTTGTCAAGAAACTCTTCATTTTCAAAATCACTGTGACAGAGAGGACTCTGAATTTTTCTCAAATATCCTGTGCAAAGGCATCACCAGGAAGCCATCCAAGATGAAGTTGCATTGTGGAGAAAACTTGGTGTCAAGGAAAGGAATGAAATAAGTATAAAGTGTCTGAACATGAAGGCCCTTACGGCTACTTCATCTTATACTACTTTCCCAGTAACTACATATATAAATGACTATTTATAATGGAAATGAGACACACTTTTCCTCTGGGCTTTTCTTCCCACCTACTTGTTCTTTGATCTGTAGACTTCACAGTTATATCCGTGGAAAGATAAATGTGCTAGGCCAGTTGTATCCCCAGTGTTAACTTTGGCTAGTTCCAACACATGAATCTTAACTGTTTGTTTTTTAACAGTTTTAAGAATTCTGTACAGTAATATAAAAATGTTGGCAAAATTAACACCAGAATTTCAAGCTACACTGCCATGTTTTCTGGTGAATCCACTGTAGTAAAAGATACATTCTTCTGACTCATGGCAGCTCTAAAAATTAACATGAACTTAGGAATGATGTAGACTTGCAAATGTGGAATTGGTTCTTACCTGGTTCTTTTGCAAAGTATAAAAATATATTCTCAGTCAATAATAAGTAATTTTGGGTCCTTCTAAGCATCACTTATATTTTAATTTAAAGTGAGAAGCTTAAATATAAAGAAAGCACTGGACTTACTCTGCTCTGGTTAGACCTCACCTAGAGTATTGTGTTCAGTTTTGGACACCACAATTTAAAAAGGATATAGACAAGCTGAGATGTGTCCAGAGGAGGGCAACAAAGATGGTGAGGGGTCTGGAGACCAAGTCTTATGAGGAGAAGGAGCTGGTTATGCTTAGCTTGGAGAGGAGACGACTGAGAGGTGATATGATAACCATCTTCGAGTACTTGAAGGGCTGTCATATAGAGGATGGTACAGAGTTGTTTTCTGTTGCCCACAACCAATGGGTTGAAATTAAATCAGAAGAGTTTTTGGCTAAACATTAGGAAGAACTTCCTGACAGAGTGGTTCCTCAGTGGAACAGGCTTCCTTGGGAGGTGGTAGGCTCTCCTTCTTTGGAGGTTTTCAAACAGAGGCTAGATGGCCATCTGATAGCAATACAGAATCTGTGAACGTAGGCAGATCATGAGAGGGAGGGTGGAAAGGGTTGCCTCAGTGCTTAGTTCTTATGGCCCTTTCTTACATGCCCAGGGAAATGCTGATTGCCACTTTGGGGTCAGGAAGCATTTTTTCTCCAAGCCGGTTTGGCCAGGGATCCTGGAGGTTTTTTGTCATCTTCTGGACATGGATCAGCAGTCACTGCTGGTGTGGAGAGGGAGATATTTGTGAATTTCCTATCTTGTGCAAAGGGTTGGACTAGATGACCCTGGAGGTCCCTTCCAACTCTATGATTCTATGATTCTAATTGGTGATGGTGACAATATTTGTTTACTTCCAGAAGTTTTCAAGTAAAAGAACTGAAAAGAAAAATGAAAAGATAGGTAACCAATAGTACAACCACGATGCAGGAGGAGATCACGGTATTTCTATGATAATCTTCTCAAAACCATGGCTCTAAGAAACAGGAAATGTGTTTGTAGAAAGTATTCAAGCAAGGATAGCCAACTGGTGGCCTTTGGTCACCCACAATTTCTATCATAAGAAATCTCTCCCTTAAGAAAACTGGGTGAGAAAAATATTCCACACTTTTTTTACCATCTCTCTTTGGATTTGTGCAAACTACTCGGGCCATATCTGAAAGCATATGCTTTATAATTGTGAAGCACAACATTATTTCACAGCTTGACCTCCTATGGAGAGGTGATGTTAGGTGGCAAACATACTCTCAAATCAACCGTGTTGGCCCTAGGAAAACAGAACTTGCCTACCTTTGCAACTGATAATAGCCTCAACCCACTGAAAATTCCTCGTTCCCCACCCACATTGAAATTTTTGAGACCTGTCGCAAAATAACGAACTGAAACCCTTTGAAACGTTACAAACACTGAACATTAATCTCACAAGTTGGGAAAAAATACAACTGAAGTTAATATTTGCAAAGGATAAAACAAGAAGCTTTATAAAAACAAAATCAGAACTGGATAAAATATGGCTGTCATCAGCAGACAAAATGATACAGAAGTTATATAACTTCTTATTAAGTAATGAGATGCAAGAGGAAATAATAAAACCATGTATGAAAGCCTGGATGAAAGACTTGGGGCATGATATAAGATTAGACAAATGGTTAAAAATGTGAAAATCAACAAAATTATTAAGAGCCACAGCATATAAAGAAAATATCTTTAAAATGTGCTATAGGTGGCATTGGACTCCTGAAAAGATCGCTAAGTGCTATAAAAGCAGTTCAGGGAATTGTTGGAGATGTAAAAAAAAACATTGGGTCATATTATCACATATGGGGAGATGTGAAAAGATAAATAAATTTTGGAAAACTATAAAACAAGTAATATTAGAAATAACTGAAATAGATCTAAAGTTAGAACCAGAAGTATATCTACTCAATATGTTACCAGATGGGATAAATTATAACGATTCATGTTTGATACTATATATATTGACTATGTCTAGAATACTTATAGCGAAATGTTGGAAATCAGATAGAATACCAAACAGAGAAGAATTAACTATGACAATTTTGGAAATAAAAGAAATGGATAAGATAAATATGATACTAGCAGGCAAAGAAGAAAATATATTCAAAAAAAGATGGCAAAAATAGATAGATGAATAAAGCAAAATATATAAGGAAAACTCCAAAAAAATGTGTTGTAAACATTGTATATTTTGTTTACTTTTTTGTAATGGAAAACGATAAATAAACTATTTTTTAAAAAAGAAAATGTTGAGACCTGTGATAGACAGTGTTTGTTTCCTTGTGCAAGTCCTGTTGGACTCATCAAAGCTAGAAATTCCCTGTGCATTTACTACTACAATATAAGGAATGCTTCATTTTGTGTTGCTTTATCATGCTACAAGTTTGCATTTTTGTTACAAAATGAAAAATTCTAGTCTTAGACTTCAGACATCAATGTACTCCACTGGCACAGACTTCAGTCCCTTCAACAGCATTTGCTCTGTGCACAATCATGCTGAGCACGGGGTTAACTGAAAAATGATAAAATCATTACCTATATAATGCAGCAGCAGTAGCACAGATAGCATTTGTTTTGCCCGCTCTCCTTTGATATTTCTGCTTAAGGGCTTTCAGAGCTTTTGAAAATGGTAGCCACCACAATTCCCTGGAGTGGCTGCAGCAGCTACTAAAAGCAGAAACTGAGGATAAGCAGGAGAAGCTGCAACTGGAAACAGGAAGGACAGAAATTTGCTGGGATCTTTTAATGGTATCAGAAGGAACTGAAATGTCCAAACCTCATTAAACAAGTACAACATGACACTGGGTTAAGAAACTGGCTTCACTGACAGTCACAATAAAAAATTTAAAAAAATTATTTGTTTTTAAATGGAATGGATGGAAAATGC
Organism: Gekko japonicus; assembly: GCF_001447785.1. Lineage (NCBI taxonomy): Eukaryota > Metazoa > Chordata > Lepidosauria > Squamata > Gekkonidae > Gekko > Gekko japonicus. Next base: position 74,713 of record NW_015168096.1, read on the forward strand.
CACCATAAATACTTGGGGTGAAGATGGAAAGATGTAAGTGTGCTGAAAGTGATCTGTGAATGTAATTCTCTGACAGCAATACTTTTCTCTAAAACAAAATGCAGCAAATGTGTTTCATATCATTTTCCCTACAAACAGCTTAGTGTTCTGGTCTGTCTTCACCCTTTACTTCTGGTAAACATTTTGTATGTAATGATAACTTACAGGGCTCATTTCCTGCCGGAGTGCACAGGAGCAGAGCACATGCAACAAGCCCCACCTCCTGCTCCCAGCAGCCCTCAGTAAGAGCAAGAAGCAGCCAGGAAAGTTGCAGAGGCCCCCCCCAACCCTCCCCCCCCCGGTCCAAAACAGTCCAGTGGCACCTTTAAGACCACGTTTTATTCAGGTACAAGGTCTCCCTCCTCTACGAGGATAGATCTGCACATTCCCCCCCCCAATAGCTAGCAATCCAAAACAGTCCAGTGGAGCCTGAGCAGTGGGTGTTGCCTTCTGACACACTTCCAGTGATGTCAGGGTGTGTGGCGTATGCAAATAAGTTATGCTAATGAGCTCCTGCACCTCTTTTTCTACAAAATGACCCCTGATAACTTACCATATTTTTTTGTGTCCTTTACAAGAGCATTAATATCAAAAGGTCAGGGACTCATGGGAGGGAAAGCAGCATGATGAAGTCCAATCTCGGAAGCTATTCAAGGTCGGTACTTGGAAGGGAAACCTCCAAGGAAGACTCTGTAGAGGAAGGCAGTGGCAAACTACCTCTGCTTCTCAGTTGCCCTGAAAGCCCCTTGGTGGAGTCACCATGAGTCAGCTGTGACTTGATAGCACTTTACACACACACACGCACACACACACATGGAAGTTCTGTTTATCAAAATGAACTGGTAGAATAAATACCGGGAAAATCATTTAAAATATTAGGATTGAAAGGCAATAGGATTAACTACACATTCCATTTTCACTGGATTCTTCCCGAGCACACATGATCAAATGGGTATTATGAATATTGTAGTCTAGCAGGCCTGATTTGATTCAACACCATGGTCACAAGCAGAAGAGTCTTATGCCTCCTTTCTACATCTTTTTACTGACATAGTATGCCCCCAAGATCACTATTCACCCTGATGGGAAATGTAGGTGCACCCCATCAGTGCACATGGAGCCCCCAACAGGGCAAATAAAAGCCACCTGGGACATTTCGGATCAGGCAAGTGGCCCGGTGAAGGTTCAACCTTTTCTCTCCAAATACTGTGATCCCAATCCAAATAATTCCTGTGTATGCCTGCAATTAAGTTCCCAGCATAGAACTCACAATACACGTTTAATTCCATGGACCTCAGAGAGGATTTTGGGGGAAATGGAACATGTGTTCATACCTTTAAGTTCTATTATAAGTATGTAGCACATAGAGAATAGCTTGTAAGAGTGAAAGACAAGATACCTCTACATGTGGAAGTGCATTCTTGGTACTAGCTGAAATTTTCATTTAAAAAAGGCATGACATGTTATGAGAACACCCTAGGATGAGATAATGTGGCTCTCACAGTCTATAACTACTGCAGAACTACCTAGACAGATCAGAGGTGCTGATCTCCAATGAGAGCCTGGTATAGCTATTTTACAGCAATAATAATTGTTCTACATCTATAACTTACATTCAATGAATATGAAAATTACAGTGGTCACAACTACCAGCAGGAGAGCAGGAAGAGACTGGGCACTCTTCCATCATACTCCAGCTGAGAATCTCTCCCCCTTCAGTTTCCCACTATCACTGTGAAAGTGATCACAGAGAGGACAGGAATCAGCTAGGTACCCCTCTATTGTGCTTGAATCGAGCTAAAGACACTTGTATGGGTTTTTTAAAAAAAAAATCCTTTGGGAGGAATTTGGAAATTTGGATTAAAAAGCAGAAGTCCAGAACTAACAGGACATCTGTTTAAATCCACTAAAATTCTTAAGAATCTACACAAACTCTTTTGATTTCAGCAAGATTATAGCATGCATAATTTCATTGTGGATTAGAACCAATTTTAGTACAAAGGCAGGAATTTTGTCCACATTTTTGAAATATAAATATATATCACTTCTGATTTTCACACAGAAGGTAACAATATTAGCAAATTAATTAACATATTAGGAAACATAATGAGTTTGATTTAAAAAAAACAAACCCAAAACTCTGGAACACATGGGAAACAGCAATTAGAAAATATAGGAGAAAATGGAGACCTAGTTTGCATTTCTGTATTTGTCGCTTGGAAAATCCATTGTATATTAAGCGTTGCAGCATTCCATTTATGTTTTATGTTGTTTTCATGTCCTCTGCAGTGTTTAGTTGCTGGGATCTTTTTTAGAAGTCTTATTATTGTTACTATTTCAAAGTGCTTTGAAGAAATCTTGTGCCCTCTTGAAAAGGGCACTAGAATGTGATTTATCTTGGGCCAAGCTTGCCAAATGGCTCTAAACTCAATCACAGATAGTAACTAGTACTCCATAAACATTCACATTATGCCTGGTGAATGTCCTGGAACCACATGATACAGTTGTACTGCTTACTCAAAGAAGATCTGACCCTTTGAAGCACTGGAATCACAAGCAAGCACTTCAAGCACTTCAAGCTCTATGGAAGAAGAGTGTAGCATTAATGAAGTAACTAATGGTAAAGTGGAACTTTCTGAATTTGACCCCAAAGTCTCAGAAGCCAAACTGAAAAAGTAGAGCAGGCCACATGATTTCTTGCAATTTGCTACACTGAAATGTCAGGATGTGCAAAACAGGAATGTGCAGGAGAACATTTTTATGAAGAGTTTAGAACTAGAGAAGAATGAAACATCCAGGACATGTTGCCTTTATAACAGAACAGGATTATAGTGCGATGGAGTGATTCTTCGAGGTATTATCCTGCTACAACTGCCTTGTCTCCCAGTTTTATAATTCCACTTAATACATTATTTGTAGTATACCTTGCCTTAAGCCATGTGTTGTTCTCATTGTCTTTTGATTATGTGGAATTGCATTGTTCATAGGATGCCTTATGCTGTACAAACACATAGTTTTATTCTATAACCCACCTTGATTCTCAATGAGAAAGATAGTCTATAAATCCTCCAGTATATATAATTCTATTTTGGTCATGGACTCCCCTGAACATTCCAACACGCTCCAAAATCAGTTTGCTCTCTGATCTGTCATTCAGAGGGTCTCCCTATCCACTGGCTGCTTTGTCTGAGTCCTGCCTCCAACATTCTAAACAGTTTGCTGTTCCTCTCCCCCACAGCCAGTCAGAACACAGAGGTCATTTGCATATGTGGCCTGATTCGCCTTTCCCTCTAACATTCTAAACAGTTTGCTGTTGATGTTCTGGGGTAAAATAAATTTCCCCTTAGTGTCTGTTGGGGGAAACCATGGTTGCAAATCTCCAGGTGAGGGCTAAAGATCACTCAGAATTACAACTGCTTTCCAGATGGCAGAGATCAATTCCCTTGGAGAAAATGATGGACTCTGTGTCCTTATATCCTCCTGAGATGGCCCCTGTATGACAGCCAATGTGATGTAGCAGTCAGAGCTTCAGCTATTAAAACTGATGTCCAGATGACCCAGATTAGTTCTCTTGGAGACAATGGCTGCTTTGGGCAGTTGATTCTATGGCATTATACCCTACTGAGGTCCCTCCCCACCCCAAATCCTGCCCTCCCCAGGCTCTACCCCTCAAATCTACAGGTATTTCCCAACCCAGAGTTGGCAACTGTATAATCAGCTATGGGATTACTTTCCAGACCCTTGGAGCCCAGAAAACATGGCACAGGAGGAGGTGCTTTTCTACCTTAGCTGCCACTGCATAACACCCCCCTCCCCCTCAAAAAATAAGTCAGAGGTGGAGAGAACCAAATCTGTTACCATGAGGCTGTCCTCCCAAACTACCCACTTGGGGCAGCAAAATGACTTGAGACAGCCCTGCCTTATAGCTAAGCAGAAGGAAAGAAACATGGCTTGCCTACCTCCATTTCCCTCTTCCCTCTGCCGCCCCACCAGCCACAGTCGGGACACTCATCTGGAGCTTCCTTCTAGATCTCGTTGTATTTCTTCCCACAACGGGCATTACTCCTAGTAAATGAATAACGCCTATTCTTCTATCTTCCAGCATCCTATCTCACACAGTGGCCTACTAGTTGTCACATAGGGCCAAGCAAATAGGGCTCAAAGGCTAATGTCCTCCCCTGCTACTGCCTCCCAGCACTGGAATTCAGAGACTTCTTGCTTCTGAACATGGAGGTTCCTTGTAGATACCATTGTTAGCAGACACTGATTGACCTGTCATCCATGATTTAGTCCAAGCCCTTTTTAAAACCAACTGTGCCTGTGGCCATCACTACATCAACTGGCAGTGAATTCCAGATTTTAATCACTCATAAGAACATAGGAACATAAGAGAAGTCAATGTTGGATCAGGCCAATGGTCCATCTAGTCCAACACTCTGTAACACAGTGGCCAAAAATACCATCAGGTGGTCCAGCAGTGGGGCCAAGACACCATAATCCCTCCCACTTTTGCCCCCCCCCCCAGCACCAAGAATGCAGAGCATCAGTTGCCCCAGCCTGAGAGTTCCTATCTATACCTTGTGGCTTATAGCCACTGATGGACTTCTGCACCATATGCTTATCTAATTCCCTCTTGAAGCTGTTCATGCTTGTAGCCGCCACCACCTCCTGTGGCAGTGAATTTACTCTCTGAATAAAGAAGTACCTATTTTTCCCCATTCTGAATCTATTGCCCATCATTTTTCATTGGATGTACCTAAATGCCAGTATTTAGGGGGAAAGAGAGAAAGAAATTCTTTCTACCCATACTCTCTACCTCATGTTTAATTTATAAACCTCTGTCATATCTCCTTTCAGTTGTATTTTTTCTAACTGAAAAATCACAGTCTCTTTAGCCTTCCCTCATAGGAAAGGCACTCCAAACTCTTTATTATCTTAGTTGCCCTTTTCTATGCTTTCCCCAGCTCTGAAATGTCCTTTTTGAGAACCAGCAAATAAAACTGCAAACAGTATTCCAGATTAGGTCACTACATACCGTAGATCTATATAAGGGCACTATAATGTTTGCATTATTATTTTAAATACCTTACCTAATAACCCTCAGCATGCAGTTAGCCTTTATCACCACTCTCAAACTTAGCAGTTTCAGACCCCATCAGCATATACTTAGAAGAAGACAATGGCAAAACCATCTCCATTTGTTTTTTTGGCCTTGAAAACCCTATGGGGTCACCATAATTTGGCTGTGAGTACTTTAGACAGACACATACCCCATATAATTAAAGTTGGGGGGCTTTTTGTTCCAGTGTGCATCACCTCTCATTAGGAATGGGTATGAACTGAACCATAAAGCAAAATTCATCATGAATTTTGCCCTGTTCATGGTTTGCAAACAGAAGTTTGTGGCAAGTCTACCATCATGAACTTCCATGAACCTTTGAAGCAGTTTGTGGCAGTTCATGGTGATTTGTGGATGGAACAGAAAGCAGGGGTTTAAAAGGACTACAAGTACCTTTAAACCCGCTTTCTGTTTCCAGCGAAAGCCACAAAAACAGCTGAGTGGCAGGGAGACATTCCCAGCCGCTCAGCTGTTTCAGGCTGTCTTGTGCAGTCCCCCCACAGGTCAGCTGTTTTGGGCTCTTTTGTGCAATCTCTTTAGATGGGCTTATTTAAAAGGGCTGCTCAAGGGAGCCCAATATAGCTGAGCCCATGGAGAGAAGTCTCCCTGTTGGCCCAGCTTCAAGCTTTCTTGTGGAGCCCCTTTAAACATGCTCCATTGGGCTCCCTTGTGCAGTCCAGTTTAAAGAGGTTGCACAAGACAGCCTGAAGCTGGGTTGCCAGAGAGATGCCTCCCCTTGGCCTCACCTCTATCAGCCCCCTTGTGCAGCCCCTTTAAACAGGGCTGTGCAAGAGACCCTGAAGCTGGGCCAGTGGGGATACAAATTAAATAGCACCTAGCCCAATACCAGTCCTTGTGGGACCACACTGCTCACTTCCTTCCATTGAGAAAAGTGTCCACTTATTCCTACTGAACCAGTGTTCAGGATAGGGATGCCAGCTTCAGGTTTGGAGATTCCTAGTGATTTAGGGAAGGAATCTGGTGAGTATAAGGAGGGAAGGGAACTCAGCATGATTGTGATGTCATAGAGTCCACCCTCTGAAGCTGCCATTTTCTCCATGGGAACCAATGTCTGTAGTCTGGAGATCTATTGTATTTCTGGTAGAATTGCAGTCCTCACCTGCATGTTGGCAACCCTAGTTCAGGATCACACAAATGCTAGAAATCCAATTAATCAAACTACCAGATTGAGACTTCCAGAGCTGGATGATCATGTTTGTAATAGCCCTAGGCCAAGGAAAGCATGAGTTTATTGAAGCCACTCTGAATCTGTGGGATACAAATAATGACTATAACAATGGAACAAACAGGTCTGTTGCTTGATATATTCCTATTTGTTAAAGCTATAAAGTCTTTACAAAATAATGGTCCATTGTGTTTTAGAAGTACTTTAAAAACACCCCATGTTTAGCCATAATGACTATTAGGAAAAACATACTTGAAATGCACATTTTAAATACACTTATGAAAAGCTACACTACTAATACAAGGTAAATAATATATGTTTTAGAGATGCTTTGAATGTGTGTTCACATATTTAGGTTGGCAAGGTCCCAGGACAAAAACAGCCAAACATAATACTTTATCACACACTACTATAGGGTCAATCAAGTAAACCATTTAACTGTTTTATATATATATATATATATATATATATATATACACACACACACACTTCCTTGCTAGACTATTGAGATCCATTATGAATGTCCAAGTAAAATAATCAATGTTCTGAAGTCCATAACTACACAATGAGTTAAACCATAGCTGTTACATGCTGGGGAATAAATAATTAGCATTGTAACAATAGCACAGTCATAAAATTTTTGCAGTGTATTTAACTGGGAAGGTTTTGCAGGTTTTCCTTGTACATGTAGTAGCCACACTGCAATTCTGTGTGGTGTTTCTCATCTAACTGCAAAACTTCGTCTGCAGTAACTCTGCATAGGATTCCATGATCCATCTCTTGTTTTAATGTCTATTAAGAAAAAAGAAAAAGTTATTTTTTAAAAAAAGAAACACACAATTGTATAGCTAAAAATATTCACAGCTTCAAATATCAATGGATGAGGGCAAGTGGATACCATATCCCTTGCTGTAGATGCCATGTTGCAAATCTATGATTACATTGCAACTGTCGTGAAACCACATGTGCCAACCTCACATATTTTTGACTGTTCAGAACTATTTCTTCAGAGCTTCGGCATGTTCCATAGTGGTGATGATATTCTTTGCTGCTTGGTGTTCACAACTGATGATGATGATGATGATGATGATGATGATGATGATTTGTCACAGTCAGATATTTGACAGGTAGATGGTGTTCTGCATCACACAGTGGCCAAAAACCCAGGTGCCATCAGGAGATCCAACAGGGGGGGCAGAACTTCAGAAGACCTCCCACTGTTGTCCCCAAGCACTAAGAATATAGAGCAGCACTGCCCCAGACAGAGTGTTCCATCTATACCTTGTTGCTAATAGCCACTGATGGACCTCTGCTCCATATTTATCCAATCCCCTCTTACAGCTGTCTATGCTTGTAGCTGCCACCACTTCCTGCAGCAGTGAATTCCACGTTTTAATTACTCTTTGGGTGAAGAAGTGCTTCCTTTTATCTGTTCTAAGCTTACCGCTCATTAATTTCATTGGGTGCACATGAGTTCTTGTATTGTGAGAACGGGAGGAAAGTATTTCTTTTACTACTTTCTTGTAAACCTCTATCATGTCAGCCCTCAGTCATCATTTCTCCAAGATAAAGAGCCCTAACCTCTTTAACCTTTCTTCTTAGATGCCTTTTGCTACACCTTTTCCAATGCTATATTCTCTTTTTGGAAGTGCAGTGACCAGAAATGTACACAATATTCCAAATGAGGCTGCAACTGGCTGATTTGTTTTCAGTCCCCTTCATAATCATCTCCAGCATGGCATTTGCCTTTTTTATTGCAGTCACACACTGAGTTGACATTATCAGTGAGTTATCTACCATAATTCCAGTCAGTGACTGCCAGTTCAGACCCCATCAACATATATTTATAGTTAAGATTTTTAGCTCCAATGTGCATTACTTTGCACTTGCCTACCTCAAACCTTATTTACCATGTTGATGCCCACTTGCCCAGCCTTGACAGATCCCTCTGGAGAGCCTCACAGTCCTCCATGGTTTTCACCACCCTGAACAACTTAGTGTCAACTGCAAACTTACCCACTTCACTGCTTACTCCCAACTCCAAATGAACAAGTTAAAAAACACCATATCAAGCCCTGTGGTACCCCACTGCTTACCACTTTCCACTGTGAGAACTGCCCATTTATACTCATACTCTGTTTCCCATTTTGACCAGTTTTTAATCCACAAGAGGACTTGCCCACTTATCCCATGACTGCTGAGTTTACTTAAGACCCTTTGATGAGGAACTTTTAAAAAAGCTTTCTGGAAGTCTAGGTAAACAACAGCTACTGGGTCACCCTTGTCCACATGTTTGTTCATCTTCTCAAAGAAGTCTAAAAGGTTAGTGAGACAAGACCTTCCCTTACAGAATCCATAAGGACATAAGAGAAGCCAAATTCATCCAGGCACTCAAATAATGCCCCTTTCTCACGCTATCTCAAACAGCCAGGACTCTGCAACAACTCAAAATTCATCCACACACTCCCAAATACAGTCCCCCTTCACACAGTACCCTCTCAGCTAAATCACCTCAGCTGAAAGCAAATAAAAAACACTCACCCCTCTAGCAGCTTTATCTCCTGCTCCTTCTCAAAGCTTAGCTGAGAATCCATGCTGATTCTTTCTCAATAGGTTTTGTTCATCAATGTGCCCACTAATTCTATCTTTAATAATGGATTCTACCCACTTACTCAGTATCAATGTTAGACTGACTGGCCTGTAATTAATTTCCCAGATCTCCTCTGGAACTTTTTTTTTTAATTGGGGGTTATAATCACTACCTTCCAGTTGTCAGGAATGGAGGCAGATTTTAGTGATAGATTGTATATTTTTGTCAGGAGATCCACAAGTTCATATTTGAATTCTTTCAGAACTCCTGGATGTATGCCATCTGGACCTGATGATTTGTCAGTTTTTAATCTGTCTATATGGCATAGGACCTCCTCTCTCTTCCCCTTTCTCCAACTCAGGTCTTTCAACACCCCTGCTGAAATCAGCAGTTCTGGAGTTGGGAGGCACCTCCCATCTTCCACAGTGAAGAAAGAGGCAAAAAATGCATTCAGCTTCTCAGCCATTTCCCTATCATCCTTCAGGACTCCTTTTACCCCTTGGTAATCCAAGGGCCCCACTGCCTCTCTGGCTGGTTTCCTGCTACTAATGTATTTTCCCAACATATGAAGAGACTTTTCTTTCTCTCTTGGGTAACCACTGCCACCACCCAACCTTTGTAAGGAATTGCCCACTGGGAGGGTCAGGACTCCCAGCTTCCCTTCCAAGTTCTGACAACTTGCCTCTGTGTCCCCCTGCTGCCCAGCACCTGGTCACCATGGGGACTGTTTACTGCCTCATGCACCCCTGGAGGAATAGCCACGTGCTAACTGACTGCCTTCCACCTGGCACTCCTTTTAAAATAGTGTTTCCAAGACGGTTGAGGTCTATGTAGTACAAAGAACCACTACCAGCTTCCAAAGTTATAAAGTATTTATTAAAAAGAAAATGTTCAGTATGACTGTTATTTCTGTTTCCATGTGATTGCATTTGATGAAGTGTGCATGCACATGAAAGATCATACCTTGAATAAAACTTTGTTGGTCTTAAAGGTCCCACTGGACTCTAAATTTGTGCTACTGCTTCAGACCAATACAGCCACCTACCTGGATCTAATTGCTGGGATGGAGACAGTTACAAAATGATAGCTACAAAGAAAGCAAGCAAACAACAAACTCCTAGTTCCACTTCACATGTTAGTACAGAATCTTTGAAAAAAAGTATACACAACTTCCCCACTTTCCTTGACCACTCCAACCAGCTCTTACATCAATTGCATCACAGCAGTGGCTGTTCTTATGCTGTTGTTCCTGTGTGTGCTCCATTGCGTAATACCTTACTTCCAAATAGCTCATGAAAATCAGCAACTTATCAATTTGCCACTTAAAGATGACAAAAAGCTTTTAAAGATTTTTTTAAAAAAAATCAATGTCATCAGCATAAAGGGGGGGGACTCACTTTACATTTAGCTGCAGAACAAGAGTCTTGGCATTCCAGTTCTTTTGCAGCACTTTATTACCCAACTTATTTGTGCCTGTTACCTGTTTTAAAACTGCACACAGCTGCCGTCTATGTTTCTAAGAGATTTCACAAAGTCACTGATGTGGATTAGTGTTTCATTAACAGCATACACTTTAATAACCCTTTGTCATACAATCACAGTGGTAAAAGAGAGAACAAAAGGTTTCATTTATTTCCTAAAGCACATTTAAAGAAAGGAACAGTGATTCTGATCTACAATCACTTACTTGGTTTTCTTTCCCACCTTATCTCAGAGGGTTAGGGTCGAATCCAACATCGATGATTCTGGTAATAGCCTACACAGTGGGGTAAGGACAGGTTTCAAGATTGTGCACACCCCACCACTCTGTCCAGGAAGTAATCTTCCTAGAGGTGAAAAGACTATGGAAATCCAGCGTGTACACCCACCCATCCACACTACAACTTTTGTGTACTCAAATTAGTATTACACAATGTAATACTAATTCCCATCTCATTTCCCATCATGAGTAAACTGTTAGTAAGATCATAAACATTTGACCTAGTGATAAATAAAATTTCAGTCCATTTTTATTTACTTTTGATATATTGCTGATGAGCAGGTATCATCATCTGGCATTGTGTGTAGCATAGCCAGGAGATTTTAAGATTGCCTGGCAGCCAGAAGTTCTAGCTCTTTTAGCATTATGCACTACTAGGTGGGGAGCTAGACATGTATTTATTTGTTTGTTTATTAGATTTATACCCTGCCCTCCCCACCAAATCAGGATCAGGGCAGCTTACATAATATTTATTTAAAGCAAGAGAACTTTCAGAGGTGGTTTGCCATTCCCTGCCTCTGCATTACAACTCTGGTATTCCTTGGAGGTCACCCTTCCAGATACTAGCCAAGGCTGACCCTGCTTAGCTTCTGAGATATGATGAAATTGGGCTAGCCTGGGCTATCCAGGTCAGGGCATGAAAAGGTAGACTAGCCAGGAACAAAAATCCTTGCTTAAGATCATCCACCTACTGTGCTTGGTAGCTTAGCATGTGTCTCATACTTTTCTACTATACCATTGTGTTGGTTAGATATATATATATTTTAAAAGTAGTCCAGACTGTGTTATCATGCTTATAAAAGCCAATTTATGGACTCTGTCTCTTTTGTCACATTCTAGGATAGCCAAGAAATGGAACACCAAGTGGAGCTATGACAATGAAGTACTGGAGAAGATTTTCAGTAGATTGCACAGATTTCTGTCAAACGGATTCCAATGAGCATGGCAGTTAAAAACCAGAAGTTCCTTCAGTGCCAAGGACTCTGCTAAGAACCCTACCAGGGAACAATCTCTATATATAATAATTGTGTTTTGGGGTGGCCCTTTGCAGCTCTCCCATTGGCTGTGCAATGCACTCCCTCAGCCATTGGCCCATCAGCTGCCACTCAAGAGTGCTCACATGCCATTGGCCAGGTGCTGGGTTTGATCCTCTTCCCCACCCACTCCCCCTTCAACCACTGTGTTCTGTTAGAGCTTTCTCTCTTGACGAAGACACTTCTCTTGCTTGCCTCCTGTGTGGAAGTAACTTTTCCCTCAGTGGCTGTTGGTAGGTGTAATGAAATGGCAGTTATCTGTGTTTGTAAGATGGCTGCCATGAGGTTGTTTGTTTAAAATGTTCCCCCATAAGGTTTAATTGAGCTGTAGTTCCAGAGAGAGGCCTTCAAGGGTATCACTCACTGGGTTGAATGGGGCTTCCTCATCTGCGGGCCTACAGTTCCCAGCTGCCCCAAGGCCAAAAAGTGCAGGAAAAGAGGGACTGTCCCTAGAGGAAGGGCAGAAAGACGATTGCATTTAACCCCTGTTGATTTATGTCCTGTTGGTTCATAGTGTGTGCTTAGTCCTACAGTTCTGCCTTATTCATATAGTGTGTGTGTGCTCCATAAATGTGTAAATCTCTATATAATAATACTCTTAGTGTATTGGCCATTTCCAGCTGTTCCATTGGCTGTGCAGTGTGGTTGCATCAGCCATTGGGCCATCAGCCACCACGCAAGAGTACTCGCATGCGCCAACCATTGATATCATGATCTATACAGCAAAAAATGCTATTGCCTCTTGTTGCCGCAAACCCTCCCCCCCCCCCAACCTGAAGATGTGGTTCAGAAAACTGTGGGAGACATACTTGATGGACAATATCTCTGACAAAATTAACAAATCCCTATTGAAACTAGTCAAAACAAACATTGATAGCAAATTGTTCCTGATATAGAATTTATATCACGACATGAATTCATATCACCAGACTGGAAACAATTGCAGAAATGGCTCTAAACACTGACCCTCTCAAAAAGTATACCATATTGTATTCCTATTGCTTTAATAATTTCTCTCTACCTTAATGATATGAGTTACCCTCTTTTATGACGCTTTAATGTATTATAAGTAGCACTAAAGAAGAAATCCGGGATTCCTCTCCACATGGAAATACACTGTCCATTGATTGTTCATAGGTAGTTTTGTTAAACTGCTGAATTTCATTACGCTTTATCCTAGTTGTACTATATTGCACCATAAAATGCAAAATGTTTTGCATTGATGTGTTACTTTAATGTTTACTCAACTTACAATAAAAATTACAAATTAAAAAAGAGTACTCACGTGCCATTGGCTGGATGCTAGGTCTGCTCCTGTTCCCCACCCACTCCCACTGCAGCCACCTTGCCTCTCAGAATAACTGGCAGATGGCTCTCTCTCCCTTGACGAAGACACTTCTGCTGCTTCCCTCAGTGTCTGTTGGTAGGCAACCAAACATGGTTCAGTGTAACCCCTTCTCCCGCCCACTGCCAGCTTGGCCACTTTCCTGTCAGAATAAATTGAAAACTCTCTCCTGCTTTGCTCCACTATGGCTGGCTGGCTAATGAGGTGGGCCAGCAGCCATCAAGCCATTCTTTTCAACCCCTGCTGTGCAGCTGACTTTCCCCTAGGGTTGCCAATCTCCAAGCAGGACCTGGAGATCTCCCGCTGTTACAATTGATCTCCAGATGACAGAGATCAGTTCCCCTGGAGAAAATGGCTGCTTTGGAGGGTAGATCCTATGGCATTATCCCCTGCTGAGTCCTTCCGCCCCCCCCCCCCACAATGCTACCCTCCACAGGATCCACCCCCCAAATCTCCAGGTATTTCCCAAGTTAGAGCTCACAACCCTACTTTTCCCTCAGTGCCTGTTGGTAAGCAACCAAGCTTGGTCCTGTCATTTATTTGTGTCATGCCAGCCCCCGACGTGGCCTCAGAAGCAGGGCCTGACAGCCAGGAACAGGTGGGCTATTGCCTGGATGATCGTTCCTGGGAACCTGCCTCCCACTTACATGCCCCCGACCTGGTTCAGCACTTCCATGAGGCCTACCCTGACAAACCTGGCCCTTTGGATGTGGGGGGGCCTGAGGGGGGATAGTGTCATGCCTGCCCCCGACGTGGCCTCAGAAGCAGGGCCTGACAGCCAGGAACAGGTGGGCTATTGCCTGGATGATCGTTCCTGGGAACCTGCCTCCCACTTACATGCCCCCGACCTGGTTCAGCACTTCCATGAGGCCTACCCTGACAAACCTGGCCCTTTGGATGTGGGGGGGCCTGAGGGGGGATAGTGTCATGCCTGCCCCCGACGTGGCCTCAGAAGCAGGGCCTGACAGCCAGGAACAGGTGGACTTGGCACCTTTAACAGAAGGAACTGTAAGTCCTGAGGAGGATAGCACTCAGCAGAATCCACCTGAGGCTGATCAGGTACTGTCTGGTCCGAGTTCATCACCACCAGACTCTCCCCCACCTGTCAACAGGCTCCGAGACCGAAGGCGTCAGGAGCTGAATGATAGATGAAAGGCTGCACGCATGCGTGGTCGACGCTCGCTCAGCTCTGAGTTTTGACAGCAGCCTGGACTTTGCTTCAAGGAGCTAATGAGCTAACGAGCCAGCACGCTATTTCAGCAGACCTTTTGCCTTGAGCAAATCGTGCTGGCAACGTTGTTGGCAGAACCAGACACTCTGTGTGACCTTGCTTCAGTTCCTGTGGATCCTCTGGTTTCAACTCGGCTGGTTTTTTGGACTCTCGGCATTTGTTTTGGACTCTCGGCATCTGTTCCTCTGGTCCTGATTTATGACTATCTGACCCTCAGCGTTTCCTTGACTCGGCTTGATTTATGGACTATGACCTCTGGTACGTTTTGACTGTGGCTGTATTAACTGCTTGGGACTTGTTTGAAACACCTTTCTGACTGAACTCTTGGCTGAACCTTGGACTTGCTCTCATACCTGCTTTGTTAACTGTCACTCCCTGGCTCTGCCATGACAATTTTGGCCTTTGGGAGAAAACTCATTGTGGCTAGTCCTGATAGGGTTGCCAACTCAAGGTGGGGAATTTCTGGAGATTTGAGGGATGGAGCCTGAAGAGGGTGTGGTTTCAGGAGGGGTGGGACCTCAGACAGGTACAATGCCATAGAGTCCACCCTCCAAGCTAGCCATTCCCTCATGGGGAACCATTGTTGCCAATCTCCAGGTGGGAGCTGGAGATAAATCAGAATTACAACTGCTCTCCTGGAGGGAGGGGGGAGGAGATGGAAAGCTAAAGTCAGGGGGCAAATAATGGTAGGTTGATGGTTGGCTGGTAGGGAATTAGGATTGCCAACTCCAAGTTGGGAAATTCCTGGAGATTTGGGGGGTGGAGCCTGGAGATGGTGAGGTTTGAGGAGGGGTGGGACCTCAGACAGGTAGAATGCCATAGATTCCACCCTCCAAACCAGCCATTCCCTCATGGGGAACCATTGTTTCCAATCTCCAGGTGAGGGCTGCAGACCACTCAGAATTACAACTGCTCTGCAGGAGGGAGGGCAGAAGTCAGCTGAAGTCAGAGGGGCAGATAATGGTAGGTTGATGGTTAGCTGGGAAGGAGATGGGGTTGCCAACTCTAGGTTAGCAAATTCCTGGGGATTTGAGAATTGGAGCCTGGAGAGGGTGGGGTTTGAGGAGGGGTTGGACTGCAGAAAGATAGAATGCCATAGACTCCATCCTCCAAACCAGCCATTTTGTCCTGGGTAACAATTGTTACCAATCTCCAGTTGAGGGCTGGAGATCACTCAAAATTACAACTGCTCTTCAGGTAGCAGAGATCAGTTCCTCTGGAGAAAACTGTGGACTCTGTGTCATTATACCCTGCTGAGGTTGTCACAACAAATTGACACTATGTGCCCAAAGCCAGGGCACTCTCCCAGAGCCTCTTTCTAGATCTTGTTCTATTTATTCCCACAACAGGCCTTATTCCTAGTATTATTCTATTTTTAATTATACTGTTCTCTTATTTTGTAATTCAGTTTTGTTGCATTGTTTATTGTATATCTTTTGTCTAATGCTGTGATCTACTTTGACTCTCAACAAGAGTGATGCACTATAAATGAAGTGTGTGCACACGCATACACACACACACAGAGAAAGAGAGAGAGAGAGAGAGAGAGAGAGAGAGAGAGAGAGAGAGAGAATGCATGTGCATTGAAAATATAGAAAAACATAGTGCCCCACCTCTGATTATCTGCGTTTTATGGACCCTTCCTGTTCATCACATACATAAAACCTATGGCTTTGCTGCTGTTGTTGTTTGCCATAATTCTTTGTGACCAAGAAATGAAAGCTTCTCTAGGCACTGCTTCTCCATCAGCAGTGATTCTGCAACTGCATGGAATAAATGAGGGTAAGGATTAAAATATACCCAGCCTGTTTTTCAGAAATCTTTATAATTCCTATTAATTTTAGTGAACAACTTGATGTAATTAACTGAGAATTGTATTTCATATTTCTAAGACTACAAATTAGTTTTAATGTCACCATGAATCTGACATAAACAGAGTCATTTGAATTCTATGTTGACAGTATTTACAAAAGGAAATGAAAATTCACTATGGCCGTGAATGCAGTGCTCGGGTAGAACTTCGGGAATTTAAGAAGCACTTAGTTGCTGCATTAGGCCATTTAGGATGTTTCAGCGTCTCAATTGACTGTAATTCCAATCTGCTCAAGTGCCCTGTTAATGACCTTCCATCTCATAGTGAGCTCAGGAATTTAGTGTTTATACTTCTTCCTCTCTTTTTTTTACTATACCACAAACAGACTGAAGGACAGATTATTTTCATTCTGCCTTACTGCTATGCAAAGGTGTAAAGTATTATGGCTGCACCAAGGGTGGGGGGAGATTCCATTTCATACATCTTTATGAAAGTAATCATTGATGAGCAAAGCCCAACAAATCCAAAGAGAATCACTTCAGAGCTGAACGTTCAACAAGTGCCAACATGTTATCATACTTGAGAGCAACCATACAATTACCATTGGCCTATTACCATGATATGTAGAAATTCAAGGCTGAAGCCTATGACTTTGGGTGAAGCTGTGGTTCAGTGACAGAGCGTCTGCATTGTATGCAGGTCTTGAGTTCAATCTGTTAGTATGTTACAGTATATAAATTTAAATGTCTTCTGGTGAGTATGGCTGCCATTCTGTGCAGCTTTACTTGAATTCACTGGGATTTACTTTTGAGGAAACAATGCATAAAATCGGGCTATAAGTTTGATTCAGTAATTAATGTGTAATGTATTAAAATGCAGTTTTAAAATCCAGCATAATAAACATTCTGTACTAGTAAACAAAATAAATAGTATTATTTATTTATAGCCCCCCCTCCCTGCACAGTAGGGCTCAGGGCGGGAAAAAAATCAGAATGAATTAATCAATTAAAATCAATTATATGGGTGTGTTGTAAGCTGCCCAGAGCATGCTTGCGGGATGGGGAGGGGTAACAATCAAATTAAATAAATAAATAAAACCCTTTAGTCATCAGTTAATATTTATCAACCATAGGCCTGGTGCAGCATCTCTGTTTTGCAGGCCCTGCAGGGCCCAGATCTCACTTGGGAGAATGTTCCATCAGGCTGGTGCCAGAGCTGAGAAGGCTCTGGCTCTGGTTGAGGCTAAGTAGATATTTTGGGGGCTGGAGATTACCAGCAGATTTTGATCCATTGAGTGTAGTGCTCTTTAGGAGGCATACCAAGAGAGACCATCCTATAGATATGTTTGTCCCAGACTGCATAGGGCTTTAAAGGTCAAAACCAAAACCTTGAGCTTGACCCAGTACTCCACCTGGTGCCAGTGCAGCTGGCGAAGTACCGGTTGAATATGGGCTCTTACTGGTATTCAAGTGAGAACGCATGCTGCTGCATCCTGGACCTGCTGGAGTTTCTGGGTCGGTCTCAATGGTAGCCCTGCATAGAGCGCATTACAGTAATCCAGTCTGGAGGTGACCATTGCATGCATCACTGCAGCTAAGTCAGGGGGAGAGAGGAAAGGAGCCAGCTGCTTGACCAATATGCCTGTTCTTTTGCAGTGTTGCTATTTACATGTTAGTATAAGTGTCTAATAAAGGTCTATTAGTATTTTTATTTATTGGTTTTATTGTATTTTAACTTGTATAAGTCGCCTTGAGCCAGTTTGCAGTGGAGAGAGTGGAGTTACAAATGCTGTAAAAGCAAAAAAGCCAGCAGAAACGTAAGGATCTGACTGATTTCTGGAATGCCCTGGAGGAATTTAGGATCCCAAATTACAGCTGTATTGAATCTGCAGTGGGAGCCCAGAATGAAAAACTTCAGGTAGGTATGGACTCAGTTGTCCCCCCACCCTTGCCATCTCCCACCACTGAGGTGGAACCCAATACCTTAGTTTATTACAAAGCAGGGTGCATTGAAGAGAGTCAGGAGATGTCATACTAACATAAGAGTCCTTCTGGATCAGAGCAGTGGTCCATTTAGTCCAGCATGCTTGTCTCACATATTGGCCAACCAGTTCCTCTGGAGGTCCAGCAGCAAGGCATAGAGGCTGAGGCCTTCCCCTGATGTTGTCTTCTGGCACTGGTATTCAGAAGTTTACTGTCTCTGAATATGGAGGTTCCCTTTTGTTACCGTGGCCAGTAGCTGTTGATAGACCTATCCTCCATGAATCTGTTTAATCCCTTTTAAAAGCTGTCTATACCTGCAGTCAACACTATATCCTCTGGCAGCAAATTCCATATTTTAACTATTGATTGAAAAAAGAAGTATTTCCTTTGGTCCATCAAATCTACTGCCCATCAACTTCATTGGATGTCCCTGAGTTCTAGTATTTTGGGAGAGGGAGAAAAAAAGATCCACTCTGTCTTCATTTAGAAGGCCATTGGCAAAACCTGAATGGAATGTGACAGTGTGTTATAGAGCTCACTGGAAAACTTTTGAGGTGGTGGTGACAGAGGCAAAGAAATCCTGCTTCACCATACCCTGAGGTATGACTGGAGAAATTCATGTAAACACTACTAAAATGGAAATTGCACCAAAGAACTGCATGGTAGATTGCTCACTAGATCAAGATAATTGGACTCCCCTTTGCTGCTCAGACAGCCCTTGAGTGACCACTTCTTTGCTCTAAACAACTGAATCAATAACATACAGTGTACACTGCCTAGAACACTTTCACTGTTTATTTTGTTCCCTGGGAACAAAACAATTAAGACTGCATATACAAGTAGCTACTTGAGACAAATTTGTTCAAGAGATAATTGTGATAAATATTTTGTGTGCCTGCCATCATCCTGTCACACAAAGAACTGGCATTTGCAGAGTCAGTAGAAATGTTTTCCATGTACCAAGCTGGGGAGGGGGGGGGGAACCCTTCACAAAACATGCCAACTAGGAATGGTCTGAATTTCAGAGTTACCTTACAAATCGCAATTTTAACACAAGACAATGTTACTTTCTCAAAGAATCTGTTGAAAGGGTGTAAATAGCTGTAACTATTGCCAGATATGTACATTAACCAATCATAAATTTGCCCCTTAATAATGTCATTTGTATCCATGTGAGGGCCAAACTAGATGTGATGGTATTCCCGTGCTGGACATGAGGACACTAACATGTCTAGTTTGGCCCTTAGTTAAAACCATATGAGAAACTTACTTTAAAAGTAATATATTATTGTTATTGAAAGGTATCGGCATTTTAAAAAGAAATTTACCAGGTGGAATTCTAAGAAAACATTCTTGGGAGAAAGTGCCATGGAATAAAATGGACATTCTGAGTAGGCCTGCTTAGGATTTCCCCCTTAAGCATTGAAACCAGACTGACCTGTTCTTTATCTCTAACCTGCAGAAATTATTGAGGTCATCAAGGACTGCCAGATCCCCTTGGCCATCGGTGGGGGCTGGGGGGATAGGGTGGGCAGAACCAGGTTGTAAAACTCCTAGAGATTTGGGGATGGAGCCTCAGGAGGACAGGGACCTCAGTGGGACATGATGCCATAGAATCTCACCCTCCAAAGCATCCATTTTATCCACGTGAACTGATCACTGTAGTCTGGAGATGAGCTGTAATTCCAGGGGATCGCAAGGTTCCATTTGGAGGCTGACATCCCTAAAATAACCTGAAGAGAAACCATAACAACATGTAAAGCCTCTAGAAACCAAACAGAACTCCATATTTTAAACTGGTTTATATGCTTTCCAGTTCAGACCAATACCTGAGGACCTGTTCTGCATGTCCCACTTCC
Source organism: Gekko japonicus (assembly GCF_001447785.1). Classification (NCBI taxonomy): domain Eukaryota; kingdom Metazoa; phylum Chordata; class Lepidosauria; order Squamata; family Gekkonidae; genus Gekko; species Gekko japonicus. The sequence continues at coordinate 94,670 of NW_015168096.1, forward strand.
TGAAAGAAAGTGTGCACAAACCAAGCACAAGGCCTTTTCTGTGGTGGCACTTTGGCTATGGAATAACGTCCTCACAGCCATTCGCCTAAAACCTTACAGCACCAGCTGAGGCTTGCTTGTTTTTTTCCAGCCATTGATTAGGAATGTTCTTGCAGAAATTGTTTCTGTAAGGGTGGGATTGTATTGGGTAGCTATCAGGTTCTTTCGTATTGCACCATTGGATTGGTTTTCACTTCTGGGATACTGGTGATAGAGGGGCAGTGGAGATATAGCTGTGGGACTAGGAGATATTCCATTAAATGGAACGGAAGAGGCCAGAGAAATGGTAATGCTCAGACCTCTTCCCACCTACATCCCATCCCAAGGAATGTCAGTTGTGGGGCTAGGATTGTTTACCCGTCTCTGACACTGGTGTTGTTCAGTGTTAATAACAAAATCTCTGTTCTGCAGGAATACCTTGTGGAGCTAAATACAGACCTGGCTTGTGTGACTGAGACCTGGATGTGGGAAGGCGAAACAGTCACCCTTAACCAAGTTGCCCCACCTGGTTTCTTGGTCTTTCACCAGTCTCAGAGAACTGTGGGGGGGGGCATTGCTCATCCATTATTCTTTTTCCTTCAGGACGCACCCTGCACCAAAAATTGCTGGCATTGGATGTATTGGCCTAGCATGGAATGCTGAGGAGAGTTTGGCTATCTGGCTGGTATACTGTCTGCCTAATGCACCAGCAGATACTCTACCTAGCCTGTTAGATGCTATATCTAGCTGGGTGATGGAGTACCCTGGGCTATTAATCCTGAGGGATTTTAATGTCCATGTTGACTAAGCAGCACCTTCTCAGGCTAAGGACCTGTTGTTGTCCATGAATTTGTATAGGCACACATGCACCAAGCAGGCCACATATTAGACTTGATTATTTGAATGGGGATAAATGTGGATCTGATGGTTGTAGATGCAGTCCCATGGATAGACCACTTTGCCCTGAAGGTCTGGCTGAGCACACCAAATCATCCCTGTTTAGGCAGCGAGTGCATTTATGCTAGCCCGCAGAGCCAAATGGACCCTGAGTGGCTTCAGAACACTCTGGGATCCGATGCCCCCTACTGATTCATTAGATGAGCTAGTGGAGGACTGGCACTCCCAGCTCTCTGAAGCCATCAGCAATATCACTCCTGGCACCCTCTCCATCCTCATGCCAAGCAGCCCCATGGTGTACCCCAGAGCTTCACTACCCAAAGGAGTCTCAGAGCGGCTTACAAACTCCTTTCCCTTCCCCTCCCCACAACAGACATCCTGTGAGGTAGGTGGGGCTGAGAGAGCTCTTTCCAAAACTGCCCTTTCAAGGACAGCTGTCAGAACTGTGGCTTGCCCAAGGTCACACCAGCAGCTGTAAGTGGAGGAGTGGGGGATCAAACACGGTTCTCCCAGATTAGAGTCCGCGCACTTAACCACTACACCAAACTGGGACATGCTCCCACCTGAGATCAAGGCCCTGCAGGATTTGTTACCATTCCACAAAGCCTGCAAAATGGAGCTCTTCTGCCAGGCCTTTGGCTGAGACAAACGGCATCCTATCAGGTGAACCTATCATCTCACGTGCCCCAGCTTAAGAAGTTTGAGAAAACAATGGTACCAGCTGGAAACCTCTGTATGAAAATAAATAGTGCACTCTGTTTTAATTTATGTTGCTTTAAATTGTTTAAATTGTTTATATTTATTTAATTACATTTATACCCCACCCTCCCTGCGAATGGACTCAGGGCGGCTAACATAAGGCACCATGTGCATTCAGTGTACTGACTACAAATACAAATATAAATACAAGGTTAAAACAATTTAAAATCAATACTACAGATGCATAAATAAACTCTCAAATAACATCCTACGCACAGTGGGAGAGGTTGGGGTGGTAAAGATGTTACCCCTCCTACCCCTCGATGGAAAAAAATGGTGGTGGTAGAGGCTGTGGCGCCTGGCGGAAGAGCTCCATCTTGCAGGCCTTGCAGAACTGCACAAGGTCCCGCAGGGCCCTGATCTCCTCCGGGAGCTCATTCCACCAGGTAGGAGCCGCCACAGAAAAGGACCTGGCCCTTGTTGTCACCAGCTTGGCCTCCCTAGGGCCTGGGGTCACCAGCTGGTGTTGTGACCCCGACCTAAGTGCTCTTTGGAGAATATATGGGGAAATGCGGTCCCTCAGGTAAGTCGGACCCTGGCCATATAGGGCTTTAAAGGTAAGCACCAGCACTTTGAAGCGAATTCGGTATGCTATAGGCAGCAAGTGCAGCGCTTTCAGCACAGGTCAGATGTGCTCCCAACTCGGGGCGCCCACCAACAACCTGGCCACAGCATTCTGCACCAGCTGTAGTTTCCGGATTTGCGACAAAGGCAGCCCCATGTAGAGAGCATTACAGTGGTCTAGCCTCGAGGTGACCGTCGCATGGATCACTGTGGCTAGGTCGTTGCGGTCAAGGAAAGGAACCAACTGCCGTACCAGCTGTAGATGATAAAAGGCCAATCTGGCAGTGGCCACCACCTGGGCCTCCATTGTTAAGGTGGGGTCCAGGAGCACTCCCAAACTCCTAACCTCTGAAGCTGGCACCAGAGGTGCCCCATCGAAGGCCGAGAGCGGGAGCCCTAACCCTGATCTGGTCCGACTCAAGCACAGGACCTCCATCTTCACCGGGTTTAACTTCAACCTGCTCATCTTGAGCCATCCAGACACAGCTTGTAAAGCCCGGTGCAGATCTTCAGGGTCGGAGTCCGACCGGCCGCCCAACATCAAATAGAGCTGGGTGTCATCTGCGTATTGATGACACCCCAGCCCGTACCTCCGGACAATCTGGGCGAGGGGGCGCATATATATGTTGAACAGCATCGGGGAAAGCACAGCCCCCTGAGGCACTCCACACTCAAGCGGGTGCCTCTGGGACTGGTGTTCCCCTAGCACTACCCTCTGTCCCCGACCTTGGAGAAACGAGGCAAGCCATTGCAAGGTGAGCCCCCTGATCCCCACGTCGGCGAGGCGATGGGCCAGCAGCTGATGGTCGACCGTATCAAATGCGGCCAACAGATCTAACAGTAACAGCGCCGCCACACCACCTCGATCCAGGTGTCTGCGGAGGTCATCCGTCAGGGCAACCAGTACTGTCTCCGTCTCATGTCCCGGGTGGAAGCCAGACTGGAATGGGTCAAGGATAGAAGCGTCATCCAGATAACCCTGTAACTGAACCACCACCGCCTTCTCAATCAATTTGCCCAAATAGGGCAAATTGGACACCGGCCGATAGTTGGCCAATTCGGCTGGGTCCACAGTTGGTTTTTTCAAGAGAGGGCTGACCATCGCTTCCTTGAGTGCCTCGGGGAACCGCCCCTCCAGGAGGGACTTGTTAACAATCTCCCTCATGGCACCTCGAAACCCCTCGTGGCCCGCTTTAATGAGCCAGGAGGGGCACAGATCAAGGTCACACATGGTTGGACGTACAGATACGAGTAATCTGTCGACTTCCTCCAAGCTGAGCTGGTTGAAGCATTCTAAACCCAGGCCCGAAGACGTGCAAGGGGCCTCGAGTTCACTAACTGTTTCAACTCTGGCGGGGAGGTCGTGGTGGAGCGACAGGACTTTATCCGCAAAATAGCTCGCAAAAGCCTCACAGCCTATATCCAATTCCCTATCATTTTGTCTGCCCTGTGGCAGAGTCGTCATGGACTGAATTGTTCTAAATAATTGGGCTGGGCGAGAGCTAGCGGATGCAACCCTGGCTGCGTAGAAATCCCTCTTTGCAGCCTTGACTGCCACCTCATAGGATCTCATAAACGTCCTATATGATGCTCTTGTAGCCTCATCGTGAGCTCGGCGCCACCGTCTCTCTAACCGTCTTAACTCTTGCTTCATCAGCCGTAACCCCTGGGTGTACCGGGGACCAGCCTAGAGCGAGGGCGCAGAGGGCGCCGGGGAGCGATCACGTCAATGGCTGTGGAAAGTCGACTATGCCAGTCGTCCACAAGCTCATCTAACGAACCGCCAGGGGGCATCGGTTCCCGCAGAGCCAGTTGTACTTTATATGTTGAAATTTTTGTTCTGTTTTGATATTGTGCTCCCCGAGCCCACTTGCGGGGGGGGGGGGTGTTTATAGTGGGTTTCACAGAACTAAGCCTATACCATTGAAAGGAAATATTTGGAGTCAAGATACAGTAAAAAGAAGGCACTACTGCAAATAAATTTACAGCCATCAACATTTATTTCTCCTCCTCCCTAATAGATTTATTATTTATTGGGCTTCTCCAGCATCCATCTTTCTTTTCTGCTTTCATTTCCCTGACAACCTTATTCATTTCTAAATTCTAGCTTGTGAATGATTTGGTCTAGGATTTCCCTAGTGAATTGGAGATAATATGTGCAAACATTTTGCTTCCATGAAAATAGCAGTGCAACTTTCCCCCCCTAAAAAAACAAATCAGCTTTATTATGCAGCATGTTCTCCTGGGAGCCATCTGAAAGGTAAACCAATGGGGGCTGAAATGCATTTGACACAATACAATACCTGCTTTAGTAGGAGGAGATCTTTTTAATGGCATTATTAAAAGGTATGCTTTTTGAAAGAATAGCTTTGATTGTGGTTTCCTGTCACTAGAAGGATCCTTTCAGGGCTGAGCTTTTTCATTTCTATATCTGTTTAGGTAACCAAAATTACAAGTTTACATATTAAAATCACACTTTAAAAATGTAGATTCAGGTGGGTAGCCATGTTGGTCTGAAGCAACAGAACTAAATTTGAGTCCAGTGGCACCTTTAAGACCAACAAAGTTTTATTCAAGTGTAAGCTTTCATGTACATGCACACTTCGTCAGATACATAAATTAGTATATAACATAATGAAGATGTTTTAACAGATGCAAGGACCATGGCCACCATTTGTTTGGATTCAATTTCGGGGAGGGGGACATAGTGAAGCAAATAAATATATCAAAATTGGAGATTAACATATATATGTACTCTTCATAAAGGTGGAATGCTGAGAGTAATTAACTGAGACCCTGTTGTTATGCTCCATCCGTCTCCTAACAGCTTCCTTTTCTTTAAGGTGAAGTGATTAGTTGTGCAGTATTATGTCTTCTGTCACCAGACCAGTGAAAAAAGTTCCAAACTACAATTCCAAATTACATTACATTCTACTATTCATTGCATTACATTACAATAACTATTTCAATCAGTCATTTTAAGATGTGTGTTTTTAGTTTTGGAAGACTAAAAAGCAATTATAAATTCTAATATTTCTCCTTCCAGAAATCAATAATAAATTATTCAGTTCTCTGTGTACCTTCTGTTTATCTTGTAATCTGGCTTATTTTTGAACTATACAGAACTATTTTGGACTATGCAAGTCTCCCCAAAACAACTATTATTTGTTGTCATCAATAGTTGCATTATAAAGTATTACTTTGTACATATTTAATCCACTAGCTTCAATAATATGATAGGTGTGTTGATAGGTGGAAGTTTATAGCTGGTGATGTCTTTGACAAGATCTGATCCAGATCTGATGCATGAATGAGATCAGATCCTTACAGTTTGCTTTATAACCTCAAGGTATTCATTATCTGATTCTGCACACAGAATCACCCAACAGTTTATTTGAACTATTCCTTTTTGCATTCCAGGCCAGGAGGCTCTTGAGTTAGCTTCCAAAAATTAATTAAAGCTATCAAATCAAAATAGCTACCAGCATTAAAATATCAAACAGCTGACTTATGGTGACCCCGTGGGGTTTTGAAGGCAAGAGGAATTCAGATCTGGTTTGCCATTGCCTGCCTCCATGTCATAACCTTAGTTATTCCTTGCAGGTCTCCCATCCAAATACTAGCCATGGCTGAGCCTCCTTATCATCAGAGATCTGACAAGACTGGGCTATCCAGGTCAGGTATTGTTAAAACATAGGCAACAGTAATAAAAATGAAGAACATAAACAATCACCTTAGGTTTAGATAGCTAGTTCTTTAATTCTGCTGATTGAGAGACTGATATAATGGTAAATACTAAGGAATAAGTAATATGCCAACAAGTGAATATTGATCTTCTGTTTTTCTAGTAACAGATTCGTCCTGGCCTGGCCACTGCCACAGGAGCAGTGTTGAGACTTAGAACCAGACTTGGACTTTTCTCAATTACACCTGTATGATAGATACAGAAGTCCACCAATGATCAGCAGTACTGCCTGAACAAGCAGCACCAAATATATGTTAAGCAGAGAGGCTAATCCCTATGAGGGAAGAGACGCTGCACTCTCATCAAGTGGCAATGAACAGGTCTAGAGTGGGGAAGTTCCATGGTGAAGTCATCATTTCATTGTGATTAATGATCTCTTATTCTCCCTTTTCCCATTTTGTTTTGTTCTGATTTGTTTATTGGCACCCCCTGTATACCACCCCTGTATTCACCTTTCTTTGATAACGCACATGAAATAGGAATACCAGTTGAATGGATCCATCCAGACCACCTGTCTTCTTATGATTCCTAGAGGAGAAGACCAGTGCCTGCTAAGAAACTGAGGTATGAATCAGGAAGCCCTTGCCCCAGCTGAAATCTCACTTATGCTGCAATCTGACTGGATGGCTTTAGACAAGAAACAGTTGCTTATATGCCCATCTAAATGTTGAAGGTTAGAAGATTGTTGTAAGGGTTCCTATACTGTTATGTATTTGCTTCACACAAAGATGACATGATGTCTCAGCTAACTTTATTAGAGAGTCTAATAGGGACCAAAAGACTAGATCACAAGAATAGTTACTACTTGCAGATAACCAGGTCTAGAGAACACTGCTAACTGCTGCCACCAAGCTAGAACTACTAGTCCAGGGCAGAAAAACAGAAAGTATACTTAAAGGTACAGTAATACTATTTACAGAACTGTTTCATATACTGCAATGTCAATGATAAAGTATTTTGAGAGTTTTGCACAATGTGAAGTGCTATATAAAAGGTATATCAGAATATGATGAATCTGTATAAATTGCCCATCTCTTTGTGAACACATGAAGTGCCTTCTACTGACTCAAAGCACTGATTCATCAAGGTCAGTATTGTCTACTAAGACTGGCAGCAGCTCTCCAGAGTCTCGGATACAGGTCTTTCATATCACCTATTCTTGTTGTTATTCAGTTGCACAGACTCTTCACGACCCCATAGACCACATCACGCCAAGCCCTCCTGTCTTCCATCATCCTCCAGAGTTTGCTTAATTTCATGTTCATTGCATCGATAACACTGTCTAACCATCTCATCCTTTGCCATCCCCTTCTTCTTTGATCTTCAATCTTTCCCAGCATCAGGGTCTTCTCCAGTGAGTGCTCCCTTCTCATTTGGTGCCCAAAGTATTTGAGCTTCAGCTTCAGTATCTGGCCTTCCAGGGAACAGTCAGGGTTGATTTCTTTTAGGATTGACTGATTTAATCTCCTTGCAATCCAAGGGACTCTCAGGAGTCTTCTCCAGCACCATAATTCAAACACATCTATTCTTCAGTGCTCGGCCTTCCTTATGGTCCAACTCTCGCAGTCATACAGTACTACTAGGAATACCATTGCTTTGACCATACAGACTTTTGTTGGCAGGGTGCTGTCTCTACCTTTTATTATGCTGTCTAGGTTTGCCATTGCTTTCCTCCCAAGGAGCAAGCGTCTTTTAATTTCATGGCTGCAGTCACCATCTGCAGCGATCTTGGATCCCAGGAACGTGAAGTCTGTCACTGCTTCCACGACTTCCCCTTCTATTTGCCAAGGAGTGATGGGGCTGGATGCCATGATCTTAGTTTTTTTGATGTTGAGTTTCAAGCCAACTTTTGCACTCTTCTCTTTCACCCTAAGCAAGAGGCTCTTCAGGTCCTCTTCACTTTCTGCCATTAGAGTGTTATCGTCTGCATATCTGAGGTTGTTGATGTTTTTCCCATCTTAATTCCACCTTGTGATTCATCCAGGCTGGCATTTCACATGATGTACTCTGCATATAAATTAAATAAGCAAGGGGACAATATACATCCTTGTCGTACTCCTTTTCCTACACTAAACCAATCAGTTGTTCCATATCCGGTTCTGTCGCTTCTTGATCCTTATACAGGTTTCTCAAGAGACATGTGAGGAGGTCTGGCACTCCCATCTCTTTAAGGACTTGCCATAGTTTGTTGTGATCCACACAATCAAAGGCTTTAGCATAGTCAATGGAGCAGAAGTAGATGTTTTTCTGGTACTCTCTTGCTTTCTCCATATTCCAGCGAATTACCTGCTTTAAAACAACAACAACAAGATTGGAGATGCTGAGTAGTAAATCTGAAACCTTCTGTATGCTAAGCTGATACTCTGCCACTTAGCCACAACCCTTCCCCTAAACCTTCTCAGAAGGCAAACTCTTCTATAGTTTTATTTTCTCCTCCAGTGTAGGATGGTGCTTAGCTGGTAAAAACTTCAGGAGTGATCACACTACAAATCTCACTGTGTTTGTATCTTTTAAAATACATTACCAAAGGCATTTAAAGGGCTCGCTGTCCCTTTAAATGCCTTCTCTGAGCTGGGAGATCGCTCTAATGGCATTTAAAGGGAATGAGAGCCCTTTAAGTGCCCTTTAATTGTTGCCATCAGGCAGTCCCAAAAAATCCCAGCCATTTTCGGATAGCTGGATAAGTAGCCTGCTGACTAACTAGCTGAAAATGCACACTTCTATTACCAAATAGAAATAGAATAGAATGTGTTAAAAAAGAAAACAATATTGTGGAAAAAAATCATTGAAAATTAAGATCTTTCCGTTTCACACCTAAAGGAGCAATACATTACTAAGCTAAGCAGCAATCATAGGCATAATTAAAGAAGTGATTATATGTATATTTATAACCTCAGCCTATAATTCCTGATTTGAAACAGAAAACAGAATATCAGCGATACAAGAAAGCCTTTACAGTTTCTCTTGTTAAATACAGAGCTTAATAAGTACACAAGAAATTATTTCCACTTTATGTTTGAAAAACTGTGCAGAATTTGAGAGTAGAAAATAAGGAGGAGTAGGAAGAAGGGTTAAGAAAGCAAATCTGAATATGTAGTCTGCCAGTCAAAATTACATATCAGTGACATTAGCAGAAAAGAGCAAGAATCCAGTAACACCTTAAATACTAACAAAATATGTGGCAGGATACAAGCTTTTTTTTTTTTATATAAGCTTTCATGAGTCACTGCTCACTTCTTCAGCTAGTGACATTAGTGCTGCTTGTTGTGCAGGATAGTTTCAAACAAGAGCACAGTGAACACATCCAGTTCTTTCTCTAGCCCTACAGTAAATACAACCTCATTTCTCCCTGTTCCTGCCCACACCAAGTCCTGGGGTGGACTACTAGGACAATCTAAAACACTGGCCTGAATTAATGGAATAGAGTTGTCAACACCATACTACTTAACAAAATCATACCTAATGAAAGGAAGGCCCCGTTCATACGAGGCCAGTTGGGCCGGGAGCGGGACGGAACGGGGGCGGAGCAAACCGGCACGATCCCACCTCAACATCTGGGGAGCGTGCCGGATCCGTCCCGGTTCCGTCCCTACCGGCGATACCGCGCAGGAAAACAGAACCACCTACCGAGGTGGTGGAATCCGTTGGAGCGCCGCAAGCCGGGCCGTGGGATCGGCCGGCTTGTATTTGCGCTGGTGCTTCCCGGCCCCCTGCCGTACTGCGCATGCTCGAGCATGCGCAGTTCGGCAGCCTCCCCCTCCCAGCCAACTCTTCCTCCCCGGCATCTGATCGTGCCGGGGAGTGACGCGCCGCGGCTCCGGGGATCTGTGGGATCCCACCGCGGCGTTCCAACTTTGGTGCGGCTCACATTTGCCGCAGATCAGCCCTCCGTTTCCCTGCTGTGTGGCAGGGACCGAAAGCATTCATTCAAGAGTTGCTTTAGGTCTTAAAGAAGTGGTACTGATTCACACATGCAAATACCTAATACGATTTTTCAACACTTGATTACTCAGAGAACTGGTAGCTGAATGTGTGAACAAAATTCATGGGGGGAAATGTATCTGAAATTATATTAACTGCTAGGAAGGCTTAGATGTAATGACTGGTCTATGATGGCTCATTCACACAGGTTAAGTTCTAATTAATTTTGCATTCAGTAAGGAAAGAACACGTATTTAAACCACTCCATAATTTAGCCCAAATGTTCAAACATGTGTATCTTAAAACGCATAAATACGTTATGTTGGAAGGATACCTGCACTGATTCCTTAGAATCAACAGGGGTGAAGATCGGTTTTGTCATACAATTTGTTGTATTTGAGACATATCTACCCTTTTACAAGAAAAAACTCAAAGGTGACAAGGGTAGGGAAAAAAACTAGGCGCATAATGATAATATAAAACCAACAGCAACAATAAAAGCACCCTGAAACAGCAAATCTCCCAAAGAACAAAAATCTACCTCCCAGTAATGAACATAAAACCAACCAATTCAAGATTAAGAATTGTTAAAATCAAAAGTAATCATTGATTTCTACCCAATGCTCTCTGGAACAAGGTTTTCACCATTTCACCAGAAAGCAAAGTGCCTGGGGGAGGTGATCAAAGAAGCTTCCTGGGACAGGAGGTTCCAGATCCTGAGGGACGCTACTGGAATATTCTGTTCCTGTATGCTCACCACTGGGGGATGGGGCAGATTTACCGAGCACATGTTCTATTTTGCAGCTATTACTATCATCCATGTCTGCTAAATTTATATAAGAAACATTTTTTCAAGCTTTTAAATAGCAATAAAGCTCTGAGGAAATTTTCAGACCCATATTTATTTTTGTACTAGCAAAAAGGGGATCATTATGATTGAGTGTGTATGAGTGTGAAAAGAGAGCTTATACGTTGTGAGGCCCCCAGGGCAACCTACTGCGTCTCTGTGCACTTTGCACTCAAAGAATTGTTATCATGTGTGGTCAGAAGACTGGGAAATATTTTTCCATGAAGAAAGTAAAGCGGTGCATGCTGGGATTTCTGACAGTGGGGCATTAAACTACAGTAGTCCTGATGACCTTTAGTAATCTCTCACCTGAAAAATCATGCTTGCTTTTTTATTCGCACCCATCTTGGGTTCTAGTTTTTGATCACGATACAGTATGATAGCATGTTAGAAAACTGCTTTTTATGCCTTGTGTGAGAGATTCTAATTTTCTGTACAGTAGTCATCCACACTAAATAACAAATCCATTGTCAATCCTATACACATTTTTCATCTGCTTTATTGATGTATATGGGTCAGAATATCATGCAAATCCACACTGTTCTAACCATGGGAAATTCAAGCAATGTGTTACCTCCAGTGACACCACTGTAGTAGACTCGAGAGCCCCTAAAAAAAGGACACTCATTGCTCCCTAATAATTTTCCAGATTTATCTTAAAACCTTCGGCTTCTCTTCTGTAGAACTGGCTCTGAATTACTGAGCCAGTCCTGAGCCAAAGATAAACACAGAAATCACTGGTTTGTGTCATTACTGTCAGGTACTGGAATGGGAAAACAAATCCAGGATTCTTGCAAATAACAAACCCTTCCTCCCATGAAGACTTTTTTTTTGTACACAGCCCTACCTCTTATTTTGCAGCCATCCTGTTTTTGTTGTTGTCATCAACAAGCCAGACAATCCTGGATAGGAATACTGCAGACCTCATGATGAAAAGAATAGGTAGGCAAACATACCATTTTCAATAGCCATCATTATTCATCAGCCACACATCTGATCTGTTTACCTGTTTGCCATCTACCTCAAACAGCTCCTGGATAGCTTTGTAGTTGTGCAGTAGCTATAGTGGTGGCATTTCATTTCCATGCTGTCTGGGGGCTTTTTCATCTGTGCAGTTGGCAAGATGATTTTACCCATGGCCATGGATACTTATATGGTCAGATAATTAAATGGCAAGAGTGGGGAGGTGCAAAAATAATGTCAATCACATGAACTTTCAGTAAGACATTTTTTAAAAATATAGTGTTTAGTTATCATTGGTAGCTGATTTACTCACTATTTATATGATTGGCTGCCAAGTAGCATGCAACAATGAAAGATCTGTGAGGGAGGGGCAAAGTAAGGCTTCAGCTCCAGCTAACCTTTCTTGACCTACTCCCACTGGCTCTAGCAACTTTCACCTGCCACCGTCAATTTAGCTCTGCCCTCTAGTCTCCTTTTCCAGGTGAAGCAGGCCCATAGCCAGGATTTTGTGGCTGGGGGGGGAAAAAAAATTCTGGTTGGGGCTGGTGGGGCTGCCATTATTTTTATGTCCGCTCCAATATACCCCCAAGCCCAACCACTGATGGCCACCCCTCTCCCTCCCTTTCTGCAAGATTTAAAGGGCCTTTCAGCTGACTGGCAGGGAGCAGGTAGCCACCAATCAGCTTGAGGGCCCTTTAAATCTTGCAGGAGGAATGAGAGGGGCACGAGCCATCCCCTGCATCTTCTCAAAAGCATTTAAAGAGTCCCTTTAAATGCTTTTAAGAAGCAAGAGACTGTGCTCGCGGCCCCCCAATTTTTCTCAAAAAAATCTTCCTCTCAAAAAAATGTTGTGGGGTAGCCCTTTAAGGAAGGCGGCAGAGCTCCCAATAGCCCCACTGTAGCTACAGGCTAGAGATGAAGAACTGTCTTCTGCTGGTCATTAGCAGTATTTGTGCACTATTTTAGATTGTTACAACATATGGTGTTAGGTTTAAGTGATGTGAAAGGGGGCTCAAGGAGATTATGTCAATACTGGACAAAAAAAGGGATGTTCCAAAGTGAGATTAATAGACACAAGACAGACAGACAGACAGACAGACAGACAAAAGACAGGAATGTTTATGAGGCCTCTGAGGAATACGTCATGTGTCCAGTGCATATGAACAGGTGGTAAAAGATGTTACTGGTGTGTATCTTTCAATTCTGTTCCAGAAAGTAACAATATAATCAGAGCCAAAATTTTCTAATGGAAAGTAGTCACCAATCTTCAGATGTGAGAAATCAGCTCTCCTGGAGAAAATGGCACCCATGGAGGGTTGACTGTATAGCATCACATCCTCACTAAGCTCCTTCCCCAGGCACTACACCCAAATCTGTAGGAATTTCCCACACGAGTTGACAGCTTTCTGCATGGCAGAGCTTTCTCAGCATTGGCATTGTTGTTATGGGGAGCTTCAGTTTCCAGGGGAAATTGCTCTTTCTTGTTGAGCTACAGATGCCAGTCGAAGGCAGTGGTTCTGGAATATATTTGGTATATGATCTGTATTTAATTTCAATATCTATATTATGATTGACTCACCAATGGGAACAAAGCGGCTTTCGACATTGCTCTTTCCTCCTCTATTTTATCCTCAGGACAACATCCATGAGAGAGAGGCTGAGAGTGTGACTGGCCCAAGGTCAGCAAGCAAGCTTGCATGGCAGAGTGGGGATTCAATTCTGTCTCCCAGACCCTAGTCCAACAGTCTAACCACTGTGCATCACTAGTAATGGTTTCCTCTTGATTTCCCACTAATTGTGGTTAATTTAATTTTGTTGGTGATATTCTTTATTTTATTTTCTGTATTTTTTATTTTACTTTTTCATTCTAATTTTAATTCTTGAATTATGATTGTAATTTGAGTATGAACTGCATTTGGGGGAATTGTTTTGTTTCAAGGAAGGGTACAATTAACACCAGTAATAATAAAAGCAGTAGCAATAATAATAATGCTTTAAGATGAAGAAAAATTACCCTCATTTGGCCCAATATATGGAGTCCTAGTAGGTATTTTTATTGAGTAAAGATTGCTATCAGATAACAAACTGGTTGGAAGGTATGTTTTGTATATGGTTACAACATATAGCAAAAGGTCCAAGTTCCTTAACAAAATAATTGATATGTTTGCATATGCATTGGTTTGAATGATTTAGATATTTGAGTAACACATGCTTTCTATAAGAACAGTTTTATGCTTGAAAACAATTTCGTATACAGAGTCATTTCCATTAATTGCTTATTAGCTATGTTTCATCAGTTTCTGAAGCGTTACTCAAATGAATCCCTCTGGTTATCATTAGATCTGTGAGAACATGGGAAAACCAAACCAGAGTGCAAGCCAAGCTCACTGACAGCTGCAAAAAGAATGTGAGGGTGTAGTTGTTTTTTTTTGCAGAACAGAAACTGTTATTGTTTTGTAAACACCTCAGCCACTCAAACAAATTGCATAAACAGAGAAAGAAGAAAACATATCCCGAAAATAAATCCATGTTTGAATGGGACAGAAGAGGCATAAGCCTTATGACCTTGCCATAGTTCTGTAAGGACATGGACTGGGGAAGATCTGGGAAGGGGGGGAATCAGGGTAAAGTCCCAAGTCATGAGACAGTTAGCTCCAGGAGCAAAGCCAAATGAGATCTTAAGAAAAGACTCAACTCTTTTCTTAAGAAATTTGGAAAAAGAAAAATATCTTATGATCAGTGTTAGATTGGTGCAGATTGATATTTATTGACTATTCTTTACATTTTAGATAGAAAACGGAAAAATATCAGAGAATTCCACCATTTACCAGTCAGTCTAAAGGCCAATTGACTGTTCTATGTCAATCATTAAATTTCATTTCCCCCCCCACAGTTTCCTAGTAAAGGTCCCGGTCACATGGGCCAGAAAATGTGGGGAGGGGAGCGTGGCTGTTTGCCCCGGAGCAAAATAATGTGTGGCTGCCTGATCACACGTCCCATCGAGGTCCCGTGGTTAGGGCGGGAGGTGCCGATCACACGGCTCTCCTGCAGCGGGGCAAAGAAGCGGTGGGGCGCGATCACACCAGCAATCGCTAGGCACCGCTTCCGTGGCAATCAGGAATATTTTTTTTCACCAGAAGGTGAGCATGTGCATGATCGTTTGTGCGCATCCTGTGCAGACTGGAAAAAAAAGTAACCGGTTTGTGACGGGACTAGGACGGGACACGATCAGACGCCTGACCTTCCCCCGTGTCTTCTGGAAACTAGTACCTCATAGGTACTAGTTTTTTAATCCGCATCTTCGGTGGGAAGCCACGGGTTAGCCACGGGAGCACTACGCTTCCCAGATGTTGCGGTGTGATCACGCCCGGAAAATCTGCCTATCATCCATCTCTTTAGCGTGGCAAATGCTCCGTGTGAACGGGGCCAAAGAATTAAATTTGTCATGACTGGGGTGCAAATAACCACAGGAAGCTGACACATTGTTGACTAATACTTGTGGTATGAAGGGGGAAATCTTAACTTCTTAATGATTATCTGTCAGTGTCATGAATTTACCTACAAATGTTTTACTGGGAAGTAGAGATGAAGAAGAAGAGGAGGAGGAGGAGGAGGAGGACATTTTATTTATATTTTATTTATGTATTTATTTATTTTATTTTATTTGTATCCCACCCTTCCCACCAAAGCAGGCTCAGGATGGCTTACATAAAAGTTAAAATACAGTAAAACAACAATTCAATATATACAAAACACCTTAAAATTCATACATATTACAAATAGCAAGTCACAAATAAATACAGTTAAAATGCTCCTGGCAGTAGCTAAAGGCCATGATGTAACAAAAAAGCAAAAAATATGTCCAGAGGATGTTCCTATTGACGTCGCAGGCAGTTGCTGTTGCTGTCATGTAGGCAGTTGCTGTCATGAGGGGCCTTATCCCAGTTCAATGTTGTTGGTAGCGGCTCTTAATCGAAGGCCTGGTGGAGGAGCTCCACCCTTCACTACCCGAAGGAGTCTCAGAGCGGCTCACAATCCCTTTCCCTTCCCCTCTCCACAACAGACACCCTGTGAGGTAGGTGGGGCTGAGAGAGCTCTGACAGAAACTGCTCATGAGAGAACAGCTCTGAAGGAACTTGTGACTGACCCAAGGTCACACCAGCAGCTGTAAGTGGAGGAGTGGGGAATCAAACCCAGTTCTCACGGATTAGAGTCTGTGCTCCTAAACATCACACCAAACTGGCTCTTGTGGCTTAAACTTCATTCTAGATCCCTGACCCAGTTTCTAAAACAGCTGCAGTGTCCAAACTCCTACCTACAGCTATCCCTTCACAACACAACTGACTTTCGATCACATTGAGATCCCACCCTTCTGCCAAAGGACTCTACAGGTTGCATAAAGTTATCCTGTTTTATCCTTTCAAGAGCTGGCAAACATATCCCCATATGGTGCCCTGACCGAAGTTGAAGTCCACGAGTCTAGGAATGGCACTGGAGCCAACAACTCTACAGCATGGATGTTGTCCCAGCAAAGAGTGAATACTCTTTCAAGGAGCTGGAGATACACACCCCTCCCTTCCAGGAACAGGCTACCAGCACTTAAAGATGCTGTATTTGGTTATGGTAATAAGTTCTGCAGTGGGGTTGAGTAGCTTGAGAGTTTGATTGGGGAGAGACCTGTGGTTCATCAGCAGGCTCTAGAAGGTTCATGAGTCACATCCAAATCAGAAGGTCTGACTCAGAGGCATGGGGCTCCTCATGCACATCAAAGACATCACATAAGTAAAAAACAGTGCAGTGAGAGCAGGGAAATGCATAGAACAAACAAAAAAAATATATACTGTACACAGTGATATACCTCACAGTCCTGTTCGCTTTATAAAAGCACTTTCCTGAACCATTCGATTGAAGTAAAACATGAGCATTTCAACCTGATCCTTTAAATGGTGTAGAAACGACCTGGTCTGGATTACAGTGGAGAGTGGGAGCCTTGCTAACTTTGTCAGGGAGCGATTCCATAAAATGGGGGCCCATAACAGAGAATGCATGAGTACAGACAGACCCAAATGCATGAGCATAGTCTAGTCTATGACATTGATTTAGGTGGCCAGAGTGACCATGTCAAGGTAGGGGGCAATCTTCCAGGATAAATGAAGTCAGAAGAAAATGATTGTTGCAGCTGCATTAACCTGCTTCTCCGTCAGTAATGCTAGATCCAATATAACCCCTAGGATCTTATGGGAACCAGCAAGGATCAGCTGACCCCAATCAAAGATGGGAAGCACAATGTCCTTCAAGACCTCAGCCTTCCCAACCAACATTACCTTCATCATCTTCGTATTCAGTTTCAATTTATTTGCTTTTAGCCATTTAATTACGACAGTCAAGCAGTGGCTCAAGATTTTATTGTTTCAGAGAGGTAGCTTGATTGCCTGCCTCTGCATCCTGAGCCCTGGTATTCCTTGCAGGTCTCCCCTCCAATTACTTGTCAGAGTCAGCCCTGCTTAGCTTCCGAGGTTAGGCTTGCCTGGTCTATCCAGGTCAGGGGTCTCCTAAGGGTTTTATATAGAGGATGAATAGCATAAGGGATAGGCAAAAACAAAGTATATGAAGTCACTTTGTTCCTGATAATACTTGTTCATCATTTTTTGTGTGTGTGTGTCCTGTATGTAAACTTTCCCCTGCTCTCACTTTATGATTAGGACATTTTCCTGCCCGGGACAGATGCCCTTTTTGCATTCTCCTGATTAAGTAGAGTTTTCAATGTACCATTCTTGATAGCAAGAAGAAGACGAAGAAGAAAATGAAGATGAAGGTGGAGGAGGATTTATACCCTGCAGCTTACAGTCTCTTTCAATCCTCTCCCCACAACAGACACCCTGTGAGGTAGGTGGGGCTGAGAGAGCTCTGAGAGAACTGCTCTTGAGAGAATAGCTCTGAGAGAACTGTGACTAACCAAGGGTCACCCAGCTGGCTGCATGTAGAGGAGTGGGGAATCAAACCTGGTTCTCCAGATTAGAGTCTGCCACTCTTAACCACTACACCAAACTTGCTCTGAGTCATCCAGGTCACTCAGCAGGCTGCTTCTAGGATTCTTCTTTGCTGATGGCTGAACTCAGGCCTTCTTTAGAGTGGTACAATATTATTTCTTCAGGGTAACCTGGAGGTATTCTTGAGGTTTCAACAGGATTGGATTGCCACATGGAAGCTGAAACTGAGGAGCTATGTGTGGAATCTTGTAAGCCACTGTGTGCAGGATTCTATTGCAAGAATCCTGTTGTTATGTTCAACAATATTTATCATTGACAAAAATAAATTTATTTGGATCATGAAAAGTCCTGACAATTTGAAAAATGTAAAATACACTCTCAAACAAGCCATAAAAGACAATATAGAGGGAAAAGATTGTAAAAATTGCATTCTGCATCAGTTAATTACTTCAAGGGGGTTTCCATTAGATATATGCTGAGTAGTTTCCTGGGAAATTATGTGACTACCACTTCACTGTGAGAAACCTTTTAAAGACCATTATAGCTCCCTTAACTGTATTTCTTCCCCACTGAACAGCCACTGTGGCATTGGTCAGGCTGCTAAAGCGACCCAGCTTTGCATTAATTTCAGAAACCTAACTAGTAATACATCGGGGAGTAGAAGCTCTCAGCTATAGCTGAAATGGCAAACCTGTGCAGTAATGAATGAAACATGATTATACATTTAAAATTAAAATGCTCCTTTCAAATGAACAAATATAAAAACTTTATCAGTGCCCTGCTTGCTGCATTGTACTTGCAGAAAGAAAGATATAAAGTCTTGTGCAGCATATTACTATTTATTACTATTTTTCTTGCCTGATGTATTCTTAAAATGCTATTAAATTTTAGCGTTGGCAAAGAGCAGTCTGTGGGGGTTAAATGAAGCTTGTGGATAGTCTAAACACTAATACAGAGGTGTGTCCCATTGAGATTACAGGTCTGGGCATGCAGAATTTTTGATGGCAGAGGGTGGTATGAAGTCTCTGAGACTCTACCTGTGTTATCCTCTAGGGCCTCTGTGAGCTAGGCCACTATGGAAGGCTGCAGTCTGCCCTGGATAGAGCTGCCAGCTGTCATCAGTCTGTTGACTAAACAACTGACTTTTCAACTGATTAATTAGAAAGGGAAAATATTAACTGGTGTGTATACAACTGAAGAGCACAACTTATTTATTTATGAAAACACCATGGATCTAGTGTGTGAAAGTCATACAAAATGAAACATTTACAGGTATCCTTTCCTTTAAGTTCTAGTTATATTTACTAGGCTGCACCCTTTTCTATGGAGCTCAGACTCCTGATGTAGGATAGATGAAGACATGGCCCAAGGTCACGCAGGGAACTCTCCACTCATAGTTTGTCTCTTGAATAAATATGCCACACCAACAGTTATTTCATACTTGCTTTAGTCTTCTTGGCAAGGGAATCTGTACTGTGTTTTAAGGAAAATGCACATGCATTCATCATTAATCAGTTGATTCCATTGGATTGTATCCGGCCAACTTTGTTGCTAAATCTTGATCAACTCCATCTTCATTACAACTTCCTTTCACACACAGCTTTTGTTCATGCAGGCCCCATGATTCCCAACATATCGCTTTTGGTGGCCCTCCTCCCTTTTGCACCAGTGAAAATGATGGCAGGATCCAAACCATTATTACATATGAACAGTCCTGCTGATGCAGAGGAATTCACTATAAAGGACCCCATCCAAGTGCTGTATTATTCAAAAAACATAGTTTTCTTCATACAAAACCTTATAAGGAGACACAGTCTCAGGAAGTGGAACACCAAAGCAACATAAGTTTAAGAACACTATATATACAGTCCAATATCTTGTGCCTAGGCACACAAATCCAAAATAAAGTCCAATAGTTTAAATTCCACTTTGCCTAATAAAAGGCACAGCAGTACAATTGATGTTCTGTTCTGATGCAGCGTATTGACCTTTTCTTTCCCATTTCCCAAAAGAGCTTCATCTGAAAAGCAACTGTGACCAGTCTGTGGTAACACCTTTTCTTTCAGTCTTGAAATCAGTAGCCTGGAGCCTACAATTTTCTTGCCAAGTTTTATATCAGTTTATTTGTGGTTGGCTTCAGAGGAGTCCAGCATTCTATTTCACACAATGACTAACCAGTTGCCCTGGAGGGCCAACAAACAAAGCACAGAAGCCAAGGCCTTTCCTTGATTTTGCCTCCTAGCAGTGATATTCAGAGGTTTGCTGCCACAATGTGTAGGGGCACTGATGGACCTATCCTTCACAAATCTACTTAATCCTCTTTCAAAGCCATCTGTGTTCATGACCATCACTATGTCCACTGGCAGTGAATTCAACAATTTAATCACCTGTTGAATAAAGAAGTATTTCCTTTTGTCTGTCCTGGAATCTACTGCCATCAACTTCACTGGTTGCCCCTGAATTCTAGCATTATTGGGCAGAGAAAAAGTTCTGTCTATCCACTTTTCCCATCCTATACATAATTTAATAAAGCCACCTTACCCATCTTTTTAAATTGAAAAGTCCTAGATTCTTCACTCTTTTCTCTTAGGAGAGAGGCTCCAAACCCTTAGTCATCTTGGTTGCCCTCTTCTGTCATTTTTTCCCCCAGCTCTGCAATATCTTTTTTGAAACTTAAACAAATGATTGTCACTGGTCACTGCTGGAAACACAGTGTGGTACTAGATCAGACTCTTGGCCTGAAGCAGGACAGATCTTGTTCAGATTTCCTGTAGCAGCAGATCATAAGAAAAGCTGTTCCCCCCATGCAACTT
This sequence comes from Gekko japonicus, assembly GCF_001447785.1. NCBI lineage: Eukaryota > Metazoa > Chordata > Lepidosauria > Squamata > Gekkonidae > Gekko > Gekko japonicus. The sequence continues at coordinate 115,187 of NW_015168096.1, forward strand.
GAGATGTCCAGTTCAAGGTAGAGGGGTCTGCACTGTAATTAAAGCCCAGCAAAGTATCTGTGTGTCAATTTTGAAGTGTGCAGATTAGCAAAGTATAAATTGCCATGCTTTACATTACAATCCTGAACAGAGTTATACCCTTCTAAGATCATTGACTTCAAGCTGACATAGAAGGCTTACGATTGCACTGTTAATCATTTGCCCCCCCCAGTTGGAATAATGAGACAGACAACAGTTTGGAAGTAAACAAGGGTCACTTTATTAACTATTTAACATAACATTGCATCAAGGAACCATCTAAGTGAGCACGGAACAGGCAAGGCAGGTGTCATTCACTTGACCAACCTCCTTGCCCTTTTCTCGGGCGGGTCACCCAGCTCCGGTCTTGAGCCATCTATCTGACTCGCAACCGGCAGCCCAGCAAACTGGTCGCCACATAGGAGCGCCTACCCCTGAAGCCTGACAACTTGCAGAGAGGAGCATACCCTACAAGGTTCCCAGAGGAAGTGATCACCATTCCCCACCCTGGAACTGAAAATCCAAAGGCAGTTCCTGATGACCCCCTATTCCCCAATGGGGAAATTGCCGTCAGGTGCTCACTGGTTCCAGTTTCTTGCCCACACCAACCTGCCACGGCCAAGACCAGTACTGCTATGTGAAGAGGCACAGCCCGAATAGCAGACAAGCGTGGAAACCGCTTCCCAGCTGCCAGCTGCTAAGACCCACGAGGGGCGCAGAAGCACTTGCTGCCAGGCTCGAAAACAAGCCCCAGCAAAGGCAAGCGCATAACTGCTTCCGTGTTGCCTCGGATCCTGCGGCTCCAAGCAGGGATGCCCTAAACTAGCCCCAGGAACCAGCGTGGTCGGAGCATCCTCCTTGCCCGAGCAGTTTGCCAAGCCGGCTCTGCCCACCCCGTCGTCATGACACCACACGTCATGCTTCTGTTGCTGCCCCGGCTCCTCCGAGGCGGCAAAAAAGCCCTCGGACCTCACTGACTTTGCCTGGAAGCCGGGAACTCCATTGGTGAACCTTTGTGGAAGAGAAGAAAATCCGTTTGAAGGATTATATTAAATTATCCAAACATTAAGTAGAAAAGCATTGGTTGTTTTAATGTGTTTGAATATGTGTCTTCTCAAAACTAAATAGGAGCCACGCAATCCTTTTCAGGAAGCCTATTATAGGAAATCCATTTTGATTGAGCTCAAAAGCGACACCTGTGTATGTTGTTGTCTGTGGCTAAAAATGTAAAAGAATTGATACCTCTCTGGATTCTTATTCCTGTTCTATGACAGCATCCGCAAAATGATTTGGAGGGAACAGAATGTGTTCAAACCATTTTAAGGTAAAGAAGCAAATATTAATTGACATATATTGCAACACTTGATGGAGCATAGTGTGAAGAATTACACTGAGGCTGTGTGAATTCATTCGTCAGTCCTGTCACTTCAGTTTTAAGATGTGTTATCTGCTATGATTTACAGGTACAGGGGACTAAAAAAGAAGACATCACCATTTCACACTAAGAAGAGTTCCAATTATACCCTGCTACCTGTATGAGCAATTTACAATTGCAAATATTCAAAGGGATGGGCTCACTCTTCCTAGGCTGTTAATTGATATAGGTGTGAAAGTGCTAATGCATTTTATAATTTTAATGATATTGAATGAGAAATGTAACGATTATATTTATTAACTGCATGTATCTTACAGTTGTTTTGAAAGAAGTCACAGTCCTATAACGAACATATACACTCATATTTACTATGCGGCCTCTCAGCATGGAATGTTTAACTCTTAGGCAGTCATGATATTTGCAATTTTTTAAAAAATGTACAGACGATTGAGCAGCTTTTAACAAAACATAATCATCTTGATGAGAAACTATTTGGATCAACATAAGTGGACTGGGCATTTAACAGTAGCATCTGGGTACATACACAGCAGTGGCTCACTTGTAGCTCTTAGCTGACAGACATGTTTATACAGAAGAAAGTTATCCTCCTGGTCCTATGCTATTTGGGCTTATAAATCAATACTAGATCTTTTAATTGTCTCCAGAAATGAATTGACAGCCAATGTAGATCTTTATATGGGATTTGCTGCAAAGTTGTGCTCCAATTATAACCTTTTGAATTGTCTTCAAACGTATCCTCATGTAGAAGGCATTGCAGTGCTCTAACCTGGATTTTATATTTTATTTCATATGGAAATGTTCATTATTTTTACCTGATCTGTGTCTATTATTCACTGATGGCATGCTGTAGTACTGTAGTACTGATTCTTGCATGTTGTGAGAGTGCAGTGTTCATTAGTAAGAGGTGGTCCCCTTCTAATGCTATCATACAACATCATGAAAGAGCTTTTAGGAAGTGGTACTGCAGCATTTCCATTTTCAGTTTGGGGTTGAAAAAAAATGCTTTGGGGGAGTAAAATGTTTTGAAAAATCTTACTTTTTTAACCTGCTTGTTACAGTTCTTTCTCCAATACCATGAGAGAATATTTAGTGTATTTCAAACCAGCTGCTGCTATGCATAGTATTAGCCTTTTAAAACATTTCTTCTGCAGGTAATAGCTAAAACCCTAACAGGGATCAATGCTTTGCCTAGCCTTCTTATTCTCCATTTATGCCTCTTCACTAAAGTGTCTTTTATGAAATACTGCTCGACTGTCAAGAAAGCTCCATGTATTAATAACTTGGCTATCATAAACCATGCTGATTGCTTGCTGTTTGTTTGCTACTTTGAAGCTTGGCTGCTACAAGATATTTCACAGTCAATGTAACAGACCCGCTTTGGGGGGAAATAGTGTATTTTTATTCCTCATGTTGGAGCTGCGGTGGCTCAAGTGGTTAAGACGCTGAACTGCAGGCTGTGGAAGGTCAGTAGTTCAGCAGTTCGAGACCCGGGAGTCACATGATGGAGTGAGCTCCCATCTCTAGTTCCAGCTCCTGCCAACCTAGCAGTTCGAAAGCAAGAAATTGCAAGTAGATAAATAGGTACCACTTCGGTGGGAAGGTAACAGCATTCCGTGCGCCTTGGTGTTTAGTCATGCCGGCCACATGACCACGGAAACGTCTTCGGACAGCGCTGGCTCTTCGGCTTTGAAACGGAGATGAGCACCGCAACCCTAGAGTCAGATTCGACTGGCTTTCGAGCAAGGGAACCTTTACCTTTACCTTTATTCCTCATGTTATTCATATTAGAGGATGTAGCTTCCTTTATGCTTTACAAAACTTTAAAAATTTAGGCTATACAAAATCTGTGACTATGCTTGAGCTGGTGAAGTGGTAGCTCCTCAAACCACATATTCCATAAGAGTAATTACTTTTAATGCAGATAGATCAAGATGGGTAGCCATGTTAGTTGGTCTGTAACAGTAGAAAAGAGTCCAGTAGCACCTTAAAGACTAACAAAATATGTCGCAGTGATTCACAAAACCTCATACCCTGCCACATATTTCATTAGTCTTTAAGGTGCTTGGGGGGGCAACAGTGGGAGGGCAACTAGTGCCCTGGCTCCACTGGTGGACCTCCTGATCGCACCTGGTATTTTTGGCCACTGTGTGACAGAGTGGTGGACTGGATGGGCCATTGGCCTGATCCAACATTGGCTGCTCTTATGTTCTTTTATTAAAAAAATATTTTTCTATGACACAGACAAAATACAAACATATAACACAACAATTAAACATAAAATTGGGGGTACATTATGCTTACATATACTTTGAAGCCAACTATCTTTTACTTAGAGCTTACACCTCATAATAGGCTTAGATTAATACAACCATAGTGCCAAAGCTTAATCTCTTCACATCTACTTCTTCTCTACATCTTGCTTATATATCTTGACCTGTTTTGGTATGAATATAGTTCTTGTACCATTTATTAAAACTCTGCCAAGTGTTTTCGAATGTCTCATCCATGTGGTATTTCGGAGTTAATGTAAGTTTATCCATCTCTGCTGCTTCTAGTATTTTATTAATAAATTATTCTTTACTTGGAGTCTCTTGGCTCCTCCAATATGTAGCATATATTATTCTAGCTGAAGTGGTTATATATATTAAAAGATAAGAGTCAACAGTTATCAAGGGCCTACTAGAAGCAGAAATTGAAGCTGGAATCTATGCTGACCATAAACCTATTACAGTAAAGCTACAAGCACAGAAACACGGAAGTAGATGGACTATGAACACTTCTCTTTTGTAACACCCGAAGTTTGTTAATAAAATGAAGGAAGAACTCAAGGTCTTTTTTAGTATAAATAGGCAAAAAGATATGCCTTTAAAGGTAGTATGGGACGCCTGTAAGGCCTTCTCTAGAGGATTATTGATACAAGAATCTGCAAGAGTGAGCAAACAGATAAGACAGGAATATACCAAGTTGCAAAAAGACATTCGGATTCAAGAAGGAAAACTTATGTTGGCCTCTACAGCACATAAGACGAAGGCCAAACTTAACCTCTTGCAACATAAAGTGAACTGTCAATATCACAGGAAATGGCAAAAAAAAACTGCTATTGGCAAAGCAAAACTTTTTCGAGAACACAAACAAACCAATGAGATGGTTTGTTTATAAGATCAGGAAGCAAAAAGAAAAATCAATTATAAAAGTGTTGAGCAGAGGAGATGGATCAGAAACAAATAGAATTCAGGAAATGAAAGTCATAGTAGAGAATTTCTACAAAGAGCTTTATAGTAAAGCGGAAATCGAAGTGGGCCCAATTACAGAATAAACACACATAAAATGAAGAAATTCACAGAAAGACAAAGGGAGATACTTAATCAACCAATTACAATGATGGAGATGGTAGAGGCAATAAAAAGACAAAACAAAGGTAAAGCACCAGGCCCTGATGGGCTGCCAATAGAATTTTATATTAGAAGAACAATTACAACTGCATTTCAAAGATGTTTGCAATAATATTTTGTACAACGGAGAAGCACCAGAATCATGGAAAGAAGCAATAATCTCATTAATTTACAAACAAGAAACAGATGGAAAAGAAATTAAAAACTATAGACCAATTTCACTATTAAATGTGGATTACAAAATTTTTGCTTCAATACTAGCAGAAAGTCTTAAAACAATTATATCTAAGATAAGGACCACGCGGGATTTCTGCCAAAAAGGTAAATTAATAACAATCTGAAATACATCTTGGACGTAATAGAATACTATGAAGCACACCCAGAAAAACCATTGGTGTTAATACTTCTGGATGCGGAAAAGGCCTTTGACAACGTTAATTGGAATTTTATGTTGGAAGCTTTGAAAGAGGCGCAGACTGGTGCCAATTTTGTGAAGATGATTCAGGCAATTTATACTAAACAAAAAGCAGTGGTAATGATTAATGGGGAACGGACAAAATACATTGAAATACAAAAAGGGACGAGACAGGGATGTCCTTTATCACCTTTGTTGTTCATATTTGCATTGGAAATATTGAATGATTCAATAAGAAGAAAGAAGGAGATTACGGGCTTGAAACTAAAAGGAAAAGAATATAAACAGTTAGCATTTGCAGACGATCTAGTATTTATACTGGAGAGCCCTCTGGAATCAATTTATACTTTGAAACAAGAAGAGACTATTGACTTGTAGCCGGTTTGAGAATTAACATTAATAAAACCAAGATAATGACAAAAAATATGGAAGAAGAGAGGATAACTCAATTACAAGAAATATCAGGCTTTCAAATAAAGAAGAAAATAAAATACCTAGGAATTGTAATGACAAATAAATGCAGTTCATTACAAGAGAATAACTATAAAGAATTGTTGATGAAAACAAAACAGGATCTAGAGAAATGGAAGGATTTACAGATATTCTCGATAGGCCGCACTGCAACAGTTAAAATGAATATACTTCCAAAATGGGTATTTCTATTTCAAACAATTCCTATTCTTCAAAATCAAAAAAATATTTAAGGAACTGGAGCAAGCGATAACAAAATTTATTTGGCAAGGTAAGAGACCTAGAATAAGACTGAAAGCACTTCAAGATACTAAAGAGGGGGGAGGCTTTGGCCTCCCCAATTGGAACCTTTATTATACAGCATCCACATTAACATGGATTAAAGATTGGGTCACATTGGAAGATAAGAGAATATTGAAACTGGAAGGCCATGACCTTCAGTTAAGGTGGCATGCATTTTTATGGTATGGAAAAGCAAGTGTTCATAAATATTTTAAACAACATTGGATATGGACATCTTTGATGAAAATATGGGAAAACGTACATATGTGTTTTTATATAAAAACCTCAAAATTGACTGTTTCACTAGAAGCCATTACACTCCCAAATGTGTATCAGGAAGAATTTCCAAGAAGGTATTTGGACATATTGGAATCTGAAGACTGTCTGAAACCACTAGAAGACCTACCCTGGTGGCAAAGAGCGCAAATAGAGTCTAGATTTATGAAAGACAAGAGAATAGGATTTTATGAAAATCTTACAGAGCTTGAAAAGATTATTATATCCTCAGATCAGAAGCTTATAAGAAGGCTTTATGTGCTGTTACTTGATGATATGATGGTGTATGAAATAGTAAAAGGGAATATGATTCAATGGGGGCAAAATATTGGGCATACTATTAAAGTAGAGCAGTGGGATCAAATATGGAAGAAGAACATTAGGATTATGAAAGCTATTCCGTACAAAGAAAACGTGTATAAAATGGTTTATAGATGGTATGTAACACTTGAAAAGTTAGCTAAAATAGATCCAAAATGTTCTATTAAGTGCTGGAAATGTGAAAATAAGGTTGGTTCATTTTATCATATGTGGTGGCACTGTGAAAGATCTAAGAAATATTGGGTAATGGTGCATGAAATTTTGCAAAAGGTCAGTAATACCTTTTACACCAGAGGTTTTGTTGTTGAATATTTTACCAGATAATTCAAACAAAGAGGACTGTTATTTGATAGTCTTTCTAACTACGGCTGCCAGAATTCTTTATGCAAAATATTGGAAATCACTGGAAATACCGATAAAACAAGAATTTATAAACAAAGTCTTGGAGGCGGCAGAATTGGATAAACTGACTTTATTGATAAAAAGCACAATGGATTCAACATTCCAGAATACTTGGACACGATTTTATAATTGGTATGATAAGCATATTTAGGCTATTTTGTAAGGGACAAACTAATTGAATATTAGGGAAATGTACACCGGTTTTAGGACAATAGAAAAGTTGCTTACACGGTTCACGAGTAATCGTTACTGAGGCGGACTAGGCAATAGTATTAGCATGTGTTAAAATGACAATAACCCCAGGTGTTAGTATGTGTGTTAGTATGTATTTCTATGTTTGTACATTTGTGTTTTATGGGTATATTTTTTGTGAAAAATTTAATAAAATCCTGCCTCTTCGGGGGCAGTTAAAAAAAAAGAAATTTGAAGTTCCTTCCACTTGTTTATATCTTGCTTTATACTTTTCAATAATTCCACATAGTTACTTTCAAACAGAGAACTGCATTTGTTTGTTAAGTTTATTCCCAAATACTTAATTTTCTTTCTGACTTCCAATCCTGATGTTTCCTGCACGCATCTTGCTTGTGGTTCTGTCATATTTTTTATCAAGACCTTCATTTTATTTTTATTAATTTTGAGCCCCGCTACATCGCCATAATCTTGCAGTTTCTTCAACAACAGCTCTATTGACTCAGCTGGTTCTTCCATAATAAAGACCAAGTCATCTGCAAAGGCTAACAGCTTAGATTGTTCTCCTCTTATTTTAAGTCCTCTAATTTGTTCTTCTGCTCTGGTTGCATCATTTAAAACTTCAAGCCCAAAAATAAATAGCAGTGGTGAAAGTGGACATCCTTGTCTTGTCCCTTTCCGGATATCAATTTTTTGCGTTAAGTCTCCATTAATTAAGATCTTAGTTTGTTGTTTCATATGGATTGCTTCTATAATTTTGCTAAATTGTCCTCTATCCTATGTATATTTTAACAATTCTTTCAAGAATTTCCTATTGACATTGTCAAACACCTTTTCAGCATCAAGGAAAACTAAAGCCATCTGTTTTTCCAGATGTGCTTCATAGTATTCCAGAACATCTAGAATTGTCCTGACATTGCTTCTAAGTTGCCTTTTAGGAAGGAAACCTGCTTGATCTTTGTGTATAGTTTGAGCTAGTACTTTTTTCATTCTTGCCGCTAAAATAGATGCAAATATTTTATAACCCACATTTAATAAAGAAATGGGTCTGTAATTTTTAATCTCTTTTCTGTCCTGGCCTTGTTTATGTATCTGTGATATTATTGCCTCATTCCATGAATCCGGTAGTTTATCTTCACACATAACATTCTGGCATACTTCCTTAAAGGGAAAAATCAGTTGATCTTCAAAAACATGATTGAATTCTGCCGGTAGAACATCTGGGCCTGGTGACTTGCCTTTTTTTTGTCTTTTCAGAGCTTCTACAATTTCTGCCATCGTAATTGGGTGGTTTAGTATTATTCTGTGGTCCTCCGTGAAAGTTTTCACATTATGCTTCTTTAAATATTCTTCCGTTTTTTCTTGGGATATTTCTGTTCCTCTGTAAAGGTTTTGATAAAATTGTTCCACAATTTTTTTCAAGTCCTCTAAGTTGATTTTGTCTTTTCCATTTCTATTTCTTAATACACCTATATATCTTTATTCCTGTTGCTTACATATTTTGTACGTTAACCATCTAGTCGGCTTGTTTGCATTTTCAAAATAATTTTGCATAGCGTTGGTTATTATCCTCGCTATTTCTTGTGTTAGAAAAGAATTCATTTGGTTCTGTAATTGCTTGAGATTAGTTCTCCCTCTTTCATTCTTAGCACTCTGTTTTAACTTCTCTTCTTGTTCTTTTCTTTGTTTTTGTATTTGGAGGTACTTCTCAGTTCTCTGTTTTTTCCTATATGAAGTTTCTTTCATCATCCATCCTCTCGCAAAGGCTTTGAAAGAATCCCAGACTGTATTTATAGAAATCTCTGGTAGTATATTTCGTTCAAAGAATGCTTGGAATTCTTTCTTTGAGTCCTTAACAAATTTTTCATTTCTTAGGATTGTAGTATTCAATTTCCACCTGTTTCTCTTGAAGCTCTATAATAATTGGGTTATGATACGCATAAGTCTGTGGTTCAGTTTCTGCTTCCAATATTTCATTTGTCATTGTAGCAGATTTCCAACACATATCGATTCTTGACCAGGATTTGTGCCTTGCTGAATAAAACATATAGTCTCTCCTATGTGGGTTTTTGGCTCTCCATGCGTCTATACATTTGTTCTCTTCCATTAAATGGTAAAACATTGCTGGAAGTTTGTGTTTTCTTTTCCGCTTTCTTTTCTTCAGGGTCTTTCTGTCTTGACTTTCTTCGAAGACCGCATTAAAATCTCCAATTATACAGGTTTCTTGGTGTTCTTGTTTCGCCATTGATTCTTGGAGAGTTTTGTAGAATTTCTCTTGATGGTAATTTAGCGCATAAATATTTACAAGTAAAGTTTTCTTTGTTTGCCTTTGGAGCTGCACCATTAAGATACGTCTGTCTTGCGATGCATGTACCAATTCTGGTTGGAGATGTTCTTTCACATATGTCACCACACGTCTTTTCTTTTTCTTTTTGTCTGAAGCTATAAATGGCTTACCTAATTTCGGGTTTTGAAGATATTTTTGGTCAGCTTCTTTAATATGAGTCTCTTGTAGGTAAATTATGTCAAAGTTGCCTTTTTTAGTTGTTGAAAAGTCTTTCTTCTCTTCTGAGGAGAGTTCAGTCCATTGATATTTATTGAAATCAGTCTCATTTTTTTGTTACTACTGTCCATTTTGGCTTTTATTCTGTGCTTGCATTTCCATGTTTTCTCTTAATTGCTTCCTTGTTACTGGTGGAGATGTCTTGATGTGTTTGGATTTCTTTAGAGCTTTGGGGGCTACTGAAGTTCCAGTGGCTCTACTTGCTTGGTCCTCTTCTTCATCCTCTTCATAGAATTAGGCAAATATTCAATGGATGTTAAACCATGCCGTTGCTTGCCTCCATGCATACAGAATCACTGATAAATAAATCATGTGTTTCCACAGTGAATGCACATGAACACATGAAGCTGTCTCATATTGAATCAGACCGTTGGTCCATCAAGGTCAGTATCGTCTATTCAAACTGACAGTGAGAGATCTTTCACATCACCCTTTTAACTGGAGATGCCAGGAAACAAAACTGGAACCTTCTGCTTGTCAAGCAGATGTTCTATTACTGAGCCACGGCCCTCCTCTGGACCAAGTAGCAATTCTTGGGGGTCATTTCACATTTGAAAAATGTCATGGAGGGCAGAACTTAAACTTGCACTCCCTAGCACCACAGTCTGGAGTTGGCATCTTGCACATCTGATTTTTCAGGACACTATGCTGGTTTATCCCAGCATCAAGTTGCTGCTGTTAAAGATTTTAAATGTAAATCTGCATAAATTGCAGACCTATATGCTGGAACTGCACTGAGCCTACAATGTGGGAAGGGCAGGATATAAGCCTAATAAAATAAAATAAATCATATGTAGAATATTATGCAAGTGAACTGAAAGAATTCACATAGTATACAAATGAATGATAACATGTTGTCCATAGATGCATGATGGCACAAAGTATAAATATGATACCCTGTTGGGCATATGTTTTTTTTTTCTCCTTGGGAAGTCCAAAGGAGAAGGGAAGGAGTAGGTGGAACAGCTGTGTGTACTTAGTATACCGGATTTGCTTTTAAAAGTAAACCCGTTGCGAACTAAGAAAAAAATTACTCTTCTAGCCACCCACTCAGAGAGATCCAATTATAAAGCAGTTTGCAGCCTTTACCCAATACTAAAGTAATTCCCAAGAGAGGCTTTTATAACACAAAAATATCTATAAAACTTCTAATATTAACAAAATAAAAATGTTTTCCCCGTTAAATGTGGTGGGGATCTCTAACATGAAATGTTAACCAGAAAAATTGTACAGCTGATGCCTGCTGAAATTTGAGGCACATTACACTCCTTTCCTACAAACCCATCATGACCAACATGAGAGGTAGGCTGTGTAAGCAGTAGACAAATGGCTAGATCCTTTGAGCTGATGAATTTTAAAAGTGGCATATCAGAGATCTTATATCCTAATAGGCAAGTGTGGCCCAATCTGCAGATATCTAAATCCATAGATTGGGACCACACTGCCACAAAAGAGATTTTCTTTTTTCTTATTTTAAGACCCCCGGAGGGGATTTTTTTAATTTTTTATAATACTACATAAACTACAAAGAAAAAAAGGGGGAAGGGGAACTACAACTAAGGAGAAAGAAAAGTAACCCACACTAAACTAAAAATCCAAGAGTAGGACATCATTACCCTGTTAGACTGCAGTTAGTAATGGGAAAAAACTGTTAATAAACAATATACTTTGTGAGAGCCTGTCTTTCTAAGCTTATGTGTTAGTTTATTACTTGTTATGAGAAGATTTCCAGAGCATCTCCTCCAGCTCTCTTCATAAGGGCAATTTTCAGAGTCCTTCCGGCTTTACATCTATGCTAATTCTCTCTAAAGTCTTGATGACTTCTTAGACGTTCACTCAAAATTCTGCAACCCTCCTCCGTCTCCAAAGGGATAACACCGCCAATCTTAAGCCTCTTCCTTCTTGGTCTCATCCTCGGGGCCCAGTGGCATCTCACAGGCTTCTTGATCTTGAGGTCAGGTTCAAGCTCTTTTCTTTCAGCCGAATTTAAGACGACACTTTCTAAAAACATCTGCCGAGAAGGAGTTAAGTCCTCGTAAATCTTTTCTGTTTCTCTCATGCTTTCTCTCCTTGTCTCTTTGAGATCGCTGTTAGTTTTAGTGTCCATTCGGAGTTGTTTTCGCTGACTTTTTTGGAGTGTCCGCCATTTTTACACTTTAATTCCAATATAAAATCGTTTTCTCCCCGGCTCTGAAAATCGCTTACACGCTGTTTAGTCGCTTAAATACTCATGGATATCTCCCACAGCTTTTCGCTTCCAAGTATCCGTTTACAATTGTCTCTTTCTCTCTCTCCCTCCTCCCTCCTCTGCTTATCTAAATGCGTCAGAGAGGTCTCCCTCTCTCAGCACGATTCCAGTCACCTAAAAGGGTTTTTTTTGGGGGGGGGATTTTTGCTTCAAAGTGTCCATTTACAATTGTGTGTCTCTCTCTCTCTCTCTCTCCTCCCTCCTCTGCTCATGCAAATGCATCTGAGAGGCGTCCCTCTCAGCAGGATTCCAATAGCTCAAAAGGTTTCGGAGGGGGGGGACTTATGCTTCTGTTTACGGTTCGCTCATTTTAACTCACAGTTCATTGTTTCTTAACCCCGCTCGTAATTGCTCCTTCACCAGATCTCCTGCACTTGACTGGGTCGGCACATCTTGTGCCTCACTAAGTGGATGCAGACATCGGGGAGGACAGTCAGGGTGGAGGGCAGCCTCAATTCCCCTGCAAATAGCAGGAAAAGAGGCTCACCCTCAAAAGCCCTATGGCCTGGGGGGCCTCCCTGACTTCCCGTGGAGGCGCTGATCCAGTGGCACCCCTCCCCTCCGCTGCTGTGCAGAACACCCTCCCTGAGCCTCGGGAAATGCATCCGCCATCGTTGCGCCGTAGACCCCGCCTCCGCAAAAGAGATTTTCCTTCAAATTTGAGGGACTATCCAAGTTTGCAAATAAATAAATAATCTGAAAACATTTTTAAGAAACCGGGGGGGGGGGTTAAAATCCCCCCAAACAAGACATCTGAACAGACACAGACAATGCTCCATCTCTATGCTACTGTGGCAATGAAGTGGCAGAAAGGCAGGGAGGAGTCTTCACTGCCATGAGTAAGGCAGCAAAGGTGCCAGGCAGGTGGGGGAGGCAGGTGAGTCATTGCCACATCTGAGGAAGTGAAGCTGCAGGGCAGGTGGGGGACTACTGGGTAGGGGGCTGTGCGAGTTGCCACTGCTAAGGTGGCAAATCTTGTTTATAAGGATAAAATGGGAAAGGAGAAAACAATGTTGTAAGTACTTTGGAAGGGAGTGAGTGAGTGAGTGAGTGAGTGAGTGAGTGAGTGAGTGAAGACATTTCCTGGGTTCTGATGGGAAGAAAGCAGAGTCCACTGATTGCATGGTGTTCAAAATGCTTCTTTTGATGGACAATACCATATTCTCATACAACTTTGTCTGCCCCCTGGGTGCTTCAGCTGTAGCAGTGCAGGTCATAATTTATGCTAATACAGTTTATGTTATGCTTATTTTAGAGATACTTGGTGTAATGTACTGCTGCCTTTCCACGTGTAAGGCATCAGCCTGACATGCCCGGACTTGCCCGGGCTGGCCAGGCACAATTCATCTGTAGCTTCAGTCGATAGACAAAGGATCCGAAGGATCCTAGCCGGCCCAATCAAAGGGCTAGCTTCCCAGCCAGGAGACCAATGGTTGCCCGGTTATTGTAAATAGCCTATCGGGAGTAGGGGGTGTGTTTAGGTGTACTTGGTGGCGGGCTTTCTGAATGCATATAAACTGGCCTGTGAGCGGGTTTCCTTTGTCTTGTTCCTGATCTAATAAAGTACTCTTGCTGAATCACTCTTGCTGAATCACTCCACGTTCTGAGTACTTTTCACTGGCGACGAAGGTGGGATCTACGACCCCATAAACAAGACCCGGACGCCAACACGAGTACCGCACCGAGCCTGACGCCGAGACCTCTCCGGGAACCGCGCAACTTCGCATCCCAGCTCTCCGGCAACTGCTCATCGCTCCGCTCCCGGCTCCGCTTGCACACTGCTGACCCCTCGAGCAGCAGCATCGCTCTCCACGCCCCAGTCGCGGCCGTCGCCTAGCACGCCTCAGGCTCAGCTCGCTCGACCATCGCGCCCGCCTCACCCGGTCCTCCGAGCGTCCAAGAGC
>NW_015168096.1:129449-137504 GCF_001447785.1 Gekko japonicus
CAGTTCTTGTTGGGTTTACGAGAGGCCAAACTGAGGAGGCGCCTCATTCGGGATGATGACCTCACGCTAGCCACGGCTTTGAAGGATGCGGCTGCTTTCGAGAATGAGCATCCGGGCCACAGCGGCCATCGGGTACATCGCACCCAAACTGGAGGGGATTCGGCCGACTCCGAAGAGGAGGCAGTGGCGCAACTCCACCGCAAGCCGTCACAACCTCACCGTTCGAAGGGCGCACCGCCAGCGAGGACGTCGGAGCCAGCTTCCTCCTGCGCCAGCTGCGGGGAAGCGCATGAACTCCGGAGCTGCCGTTTCCGCGATGCGGTCTGCAGGTCCTGCAACAAGCAGGGCCACATCGCCAAGGTCTGCCGCAGCCGCCGCCAGCCATCCAGGAAACCCAGCCACCAGTGGGAACCCATCCACACTGTGGACCTCCATTCGATCGACACAAATGCCGTCGGCCACCAGCCCCAGCCCCAGGTAGGTGACTTGCCCCGTCAGAGCCGAAACAAAGTCCATGTTACGGTCCGGATAGAGGGGTCCCCCTGTAGCATGGAACTTGACACGGGCTCCGAGTTTACCATTATCTCAGAGGAGACGTTGCGGACAGTGTGTCCCAACGGGGGACCCCCTCTGCGCAAACCACACATCAGGCTTCAGGATTTCAATAAGAATCCTGTGGTGGTGCGGGGCTGGGGCACGTTCCAGGTGGAATTCCAGGACTTCAAGGGTTGTTTGGACATTCTGGTGGTGGGGGGCCGGCTTTCCAGTCTCCTGGGGATGTCGTGGTTTAAGCCGCTGGGCTTGACCATTGGGGGCATCCACCAGCTGCAGCAAGCCGATTTTGCGGACGTTTGCAACGAGTTTCCCCGGGTTTTTGATGGGTCCCTAGGCAAGTTCACGGGGGCCCCCATCTCCCTGGACCTGGAACCGGCGGTCCGGCCCATACGGATCAAGGCCAGGCTACCGCCCTTAACGGTGAGGCCGAAAATCGAGGCAGAACTCGACAAGCTGGTGGCGCAAGGGGTGTTGGCCCAATCAAAGGGCTAGCTTCCCAGCCAGGAGACCAATGGTCGCCCGGTTATTGTAAATAGCCTATCGGGAGTAGGGGGTGTGTTTAGGTGTACTTGGTGGCGGGCTTTCTGAACGCATATAAACCGGCCTGTGAGCGGGTTTCCTTTGTCTTGTTCCTGATCTAATAAAGTACTCTTGCTGAATCACTCTTGCTGAATCACTCCACGTTCTGAGTACTTTTCACTTGGATAAATGTTTTCTTCTGTTTTTGCCATTCAGTAACACACTGAAAATCAGGAACGATGTAACCTTTACATTTCAACCATTGTAACAAGACTTTTGTGGATGTTCTATGAATGCAATAACCAAATAGGTCTGATATGACAAGCAAATAGCCAGAACCAAAGCTATCTTATTGTTTGTTCCCATTTGTTGGTCAGAGTACCATTGCTCAGGGTCAAAGCACACATTTTGCATGGGGAAGGTCCCAGGTTCAACCCCTGGCATCTCTAATTTTAAAAAAAAAATCTGAGGCAGAAGGTATGAAGTGCCATTCTTTCTGGAGAGCTGTTGCTAGTTAGACAATACTGAGTTACATGGACCAGTGATAAGATTTAGAGTAAAACAGCTTTATATTTTCAAAAATCAAAAGGCTCTAGCTAAATGGCCGCATATGAATCTTTGGAAGCTAAGATAATGTAACTCGGGTCTTATAAATACTCTGTCTCTACCCACATGGTGCCAGAACATTTGTTGATCCTGGAACAAGGAAGAACACTACAGAGAAGAAGAGAGGGTCTTCCCTTAGGTTATCACCATAGTCTTTTCCTTTTTGGGACACAAGTGGGGCTATGTAGACCAGGTTAAAGCCTAGTTCAATCTATATATCTATTTCTCAAGTGTGAGTAGATTTGCGGATATCAGGCCCACCCTGAGAGAAAGGAGGTTGTTGTCCAAACTTGGGGGACTTCCCAGGTTTGCAAGAAAATCTTAAAACTAAATAAAATAAAATAAAATATATGGGGGGGGGGGTTAAGTCCTGCCCCCAAAGAAAAGCATTGTCTGCATGCACAGACAACACTCTTGTGTTGATGGTGTACTCTAGGCAACAATGGGGGAGCAGGTGCCATGGCAGGCCTGGTAAGGAGGCTGGGAGCTGCAACAAGCTTGCTGGCAACAGCTGCAATACTTGAGGGAATTCAGGAGCTGCAACGGGCCCAGCACTAGAGGCCAGGAGCCGTGCTGGGCTTATTGGCGTTGATAAAGGGAAGCAGCTCTGGGCTCACCTGCAGCAGCTGCAAAGGTAGGGGGTTTGGGGAGTTACAGAGGGTCCAAAGGGGAAGGTCAGAAACCATGTCAGCTCATCCCCATCTTTTGGGGGATGGGGGCTACACCGAGCTCACTGGAAGCAGCTGTGAGGGTGGAGGCATTTGGGGAGCCTCAGCAAGTCCAGCAGTGAAGGCCAGGAGCCATGCAGGATTAGCCAGCATTGAGGTTGGGGGAGGGCAGCAATGCAACAGGCCTTGTGGTAGAGGCTGGGAGTTGATGTGAGCGCAGCTGCAGCTGTGACAGTGGGGAGGATGATATTGGGGGGGATCCCTTTCTCTCCAAGCTTTAAGCCCTCCATTGTCACTGACAGGGCTTGGTTGCAGCTCCCACTTTAAAGATGTAGCTGTGATACCCATGGGGGATCCCTTCCCCCTTGCAGATTTAATTTAAATTTAACTTAAAGTGGGAGCTGCTACAGAGCCCTGGCAGTAACATGGGGCGGGGTTAAAACTAGGAGGGGAAAGGGATCCCCGCCCTGCAAATATTGCAGGTCACCACTCGTCACACACTAATTTCTGTAACCAGCATATGGAAGTTGGTTCCGAGAATCAAAGCCAGTTTGGTGCATAGGTAGTTCACCTTCTTTCTTTTAAGGGATCTTTTAATATGTTGGTGAACCTTCTGTGTAATAGTCTCCCCAAACCGATCTGTAAAGTACAAGCACTGTGATCATTGAAGCACTAGGTTAATACAGTTATGATCAACAAGGCTTTTGGTATAAATCCAATCTCTTCTCTTCTCTTCTTCTTAAATTATAATAATGCTGGTACCCAATAGTGGGCCTGCTTTTTCTGTGCAGCTGCTCTGCTGTCTTCTGTTTTTTGCTCTGCTTTTTAGTGGAGCAAAATTTTTGTTATTATTATTATGATTTCATAGTTTTAACTAGATATGTATTGAAATATATGTATTGCTTATTTTCTGTGATCCATCTTGAAGACTTACAGAGCTATCCTAAACAGACTACCCCCTTCTAAGTCCATTAAAATCAAAGGCCTTAGAAGGATCACTTTGCTTAGGATGACAGAAAGGCAGTATACAAGTACTTGAAATAAATAAATACTTGGAAACAGTGTAACATCAGAACCATGAACTCATGTAAAATTGTGGCTCCCATCTATAAACTAGTGGCCCTGGTCGCCCTCACAGCCGACCCCCAGAGGCATCTGGATCAAGGCGGTATGGCAGTGTTGTTGCTGTTAGACCTGTCAGCCACTGCAAAGTCTACCTTTTATCATCTATGGATAATTAAGCAGATGGTTCCCTTCCTTGAACGCAATGGCCTGGCAACAGTGATCCACATAAGAACATAAGAGAAGCCAATGTTGGATTAGGCCAATGGCCCATCTAGTCCAACACTCTGTCACACAGTGGCCAAAAATACCAGATGCCATCAGGAGGTCCATCAGTGGGGCCAGGACACTAGAAGCCCTCCACCGCTGCCCCCCCCAAGCACCAAGAATACAGAGCATCACTTGCCCCAGCATGAGAGTCCCTATCTATACCTTGTGGCTAATAGCCACTGATGGACTTCTGCTCCATATGCTTATCTAATTCCCTCTTGAAGCTGCCCATACTTATAACCGCCACCACCGCCTGTGGCAGTGAATTCCATGTGTTAATCACTCTTTGGGTGAAGAAGTCACCATGTAATGGTCACCTCAAGATTGGATTACTGTATTGCTCTCTACTTGGGGCTGCCCTTGTCCCAAATCTGAAGAGATTGGATTAAACCCCGCCCATCACTACCCAAAGGAGTCTCAGAGTGGTTTACAAACTCCTTTCCCTTCCCTTCCCCACAACAGACACCCTGTGAGTTAGGTGGGGCTAAGAGAGCTCTAACAGAAATGCTCTTTTTCAAGAACAGCTGTGCCAGAACTATGGCTTGCCCAAGGTCATCCAGCAGGTGCAAGTGGAGGAGTGGGGAATCAAACCTGGTTCTCTCAGATTAAAGTCAGCACACTTAACCACTGCACCAAACTGGCTCTAGAGAGAATGCCGCCATCATTTATTAATACCTATGTTCCTAGAACCTATGATTTTATATGTTGTGGTTTTACATACATCTATGTTTTAATATATGTCGCTGTTTAATATGTATATATGTATGTATGTATGTATGTATGTATGTATGTATTCTGTAAGCTGCCCTGAGCCTGCCTTGACAGGGAGGGTGGGATATAAATTAAACAAACTAACAAACAAAATACAGATTGTTCCAGGTTTCGTATTCCTCACATCTCCAGGGAAAGATCTCTCTCTGCCAGTCAAAGTAGTCAATACAAAATTATATGGGCCAATGGTCTAACCTGGCATGCATACACCTGTTTCTATGCTCTTTGTGTGTACTTTTATCAACTCTTCACTCCTATATGCCAGGTACTGCTGACTCTTGATTACTGCTTCCAAGTTTCCAACCAAAGCATGGTTGTTACTTGTCAGTGTCTGTAAAACATTCGTTTCTACTGCATTTCTGATAATGTCAGACAATGTCAGCTCTTAACTATTTAGCAAACAGCACACACTTTGCATATAGAAGATCCAAGGCTCAGTTGCCAGGATCTACACTTCAAAAGCACCTTAGGTAGCAGAACTAGGAAATACCTCTGCATGATGCTCTGGAAAAATCAGCGATAGTAAAAGTCTGCAAGATGTGTGGACCAATAATATAGCCCAGTACACATGTCTCTTGAGAAACCTGTATAAGGGTCAAGAAGCAACAGTTAGAACCAGATATGGAACAACTGATTGGTTTAGCATAGGAAAAGGAGTACGACAAGGATGTATATTGTCACCTTGCTTATTTAATATATATGCAGAGTACATCATGCGAAATGCTGGCCTGGATGAATCACAAGCGGGAATTAAGACTGCTGGAGAAAAGATCAACAACCTCAGATATGCAGACGATACCACTCTAATGGCAGAAAGTGAAGAGGACCTAAAGAGCCTCTTGCTCAGGGTAAAAGAGGACAGCGCAAAAGTGGGCTTGAAGCTCAACATGAAAAAAAACTAAGATCATGGCATCCGGCTCCATCACTCCTTGGCAAATAGAAGGGGATGTCGTGGAAGTAGCGACAGACTTCACGTTCCTGGGATCCCAGATCACCACAGACTGTGACTGCAGCCATGAAATTAAAAGACGCCTGCTCCTTGGGAGGAAAGCGATGGCGAACCTAAACAGCATGATAAAAAGTAGAGACAGCACCCTGCCAACAAAAGTCCGCATGGTCAAAGCAATGGTATTCCCAGTAGTCATGTATGGCTGCAAGAGTTGGACTATAAGGAAGGCCGAGCGCCGAAGAATAGATTCTTTTGAACTATGGTGCTGGAGAAGACTCTTGAGAGTCCCTTGGACTGCAAGGAGATCAAATCAGTCAATCCTAAAAGAAATCAACCCTGACTGTTCCCTGGAAGGCCAGATAATGAAACTGAAGCTCAAATACTTTGGCCACCAAATGAGAAGGGAGCACTCACTGGAGAAGACCCTGATGCTGGGAAAGACTGAAGGTCAAAGAAGATGGGGACGGCAAAGGATGAGATGGTTAGACAGTGTCATAGATGCAACAAACATGAAATTGAGCAAACTTTAGAGGATGGAAGAAGACAGGAGGGCCTGGCAAGATCTTGTCCATGGGGTCGCGAAGAGTCGGACTCGACTGTGCAACAACAACAAGGATTTGGCAGTCATCAAAGTCGGAAGTCACCATCTTCTCATAAGAATTGCTATATGTGTGTGCATAAAGTGCTGTCAAGTAGCAGCTGATTTATGATGACCTTCAGCAAGGGGCTTTCAAGGCAATTGAGAAGCAGAGGTGGGTTGCCATCGCCTTTCTCTGTAGAGTCTACCTTGGTGGTCTCCCTTCCAAGTAATAAACCTGCTTCACTTCTGAGATCTGACGAGATCAGGCTGTACCATGCTGCCTTCCCAACAATTGCTATACCAAAGATGAAATATTTACCAACTATTAGTGGAGCATTCAGACACACAGTGATTTGATAACAGTAATTACCCTGAGCCATTCTTTAAATGGAAACCATAATTCCTTAAACAAAGCTATAGCCATGGCCATGCAGCATGTGGAATTCATATCCTCAGTCATTTGTGAACCTACAGAACCAGTTCTCTTGAGTATCCAGCTTCTGAGTATTTGGTGATTCCCAAGGGCAAATGAGCTTGTGTCTGATGAGAAGAAGATGTTACCCTTTGGGAGATTAAAGAGACGGCAGGATCCACTCCAAATCTTTACATTTTATCCTTTCACTATGACCAATGAGTGTACTGAGCAGGAGTCCAGTAAGGGGAAATTATTGGTCCTATTTCAGAAAAGTCCAGCCTCTTGTAAACCAGGCAGTGTTGCTATTCCCATGCTACCCATTTGGCTTTTTTTTTTGTCCTTGGTCACTAATGTCTATGCAATTTTGTGCTGGATAAAATACTTTTTATTTCTGTGTTGTAGTTTGTGCCAGCATGCTGTAATTTGGTAAAGCATGTACTTTCTTGTAAATCCCCATTATTTCTCTCTGAATCCTAAACTTAAATGCCCCACTTATTTTCTCTTTCAGTGACACTGGGAACCTATATTTGGGTAGTGTAAACTTCATTTTTGCTTCCCCTATTTTCTGCAGTGTCACTAGTAACAATCTAAAGCTACATTACTGTACTTGTCGTTATTGTTATAACATCGATGTTGGCTTGCCTCGGGGATGTCTTTTTTCCTGTCAGTGTGGGACCTTTATGCTCTTGTTCAGCTGATTTCATTATCAGGTTCATTGCAGCTGAAAACACAATAACCTGCAATATACAACCTGTTGTAATGCCCTTTTCCATCCTTTGCCCTTTTTCTAGTTTGGAGGCCTATAATAAACCTCCTGAAAATTGCTTTATAATAGTCTTTCACCTGCTGCTGCTCTATGTCTGCTACTTTCTACCTTGCTAGGATTTCCTACACTAACTTACGCGGCCTAGCCTGAGAGGTATTAGCCGTCCAAAGCTGTGGCTTAGCTCCCTTTTTCTCCCACATTACTTAACAGAATAATACCTGTAAGTTTCAAGGAAACCACAGAAGACTTAAATTAAAGCTTTCCAGTGCTATTCATACAGTAAATATTGATTGTTTGAGGGCCTTATTTACTGTTATTGCTTCTCTTGCATGGACAATTATATGTTCCTTTCAAAAATTTAGGAGGAAAGCAGCTGAACCATAACAGTCAATAAATACAATAAATGAAAAATGAAAAACAGCATAAAGCCTACAAATAACTATAAATTTCAATAAAATATATTACAAATCTGGATTGATCCACTTTTTCCCAAATGCTCAGGGAAACAATATGAGGTTGGATCCTATAAACCATGAATGGAAGGAGTTCACAGAATGGATTACTTGTGCTCATTCAGCTGCTTTAGAGGGTTAGTGAACGAGGGTTGCTGGGGCAAGACTGGCAACTGGCAAGAGGGTTGAAGGCAGGAGGCATTCGGTATATCCAAGCTGGGAAAAAAGCCAAAAATATCTTATTGGTATGTTTCAGCTATTTTTTCAGCAGAATATACATTTGATTATTGTATACATTTGATTAGCTGATCCCAAATGACTCAAAAAATATTTGGGATTATCTGAGAATTATTATTATTATTATTATTATTATTATTATTATTATTATTATTATTATTATTATTATTATTATTATTATTATTATTATTATTATTATTATTAA
>NW_015168096.1:137622-168351 GCF_001447785.1 Gekko japonicus
CGCCCACAATGCACGTCATCGTGCGCCGCCTCGGTCTCCACCGCAGTCGTCTGCCGCCAGGGATCGCTCTGCCTTGTTCTCGCTTTTTCACCGTGCCCTGCCGCCTAGGCTCCGCTGCCGCCGCCATTGATGCTCTCGCCGTGATGTTCTCGCCACTGCTACCACCACATACCTCACTGAGGAGGAGGGTGCCCCCCACCCTTCTAAGGGTGGGTACCCATTTGCCTACTCGCTTGGTTTTATTTGCTTTCGGGCCGCTGGGTGGGCGGGAGCTGGGACTCGGGCCAGGCGCTCACCCTGGTCGCGGTGGATTCTCGAACAACCATAGTGGCTGTCTCTAGATGTTACTGGCAGGCGTTTAACCGCCTGCGCCACCGATAGCCACAGTTAATGCCAGATAGCCACAGTTAAAGGGCACTTAAAAGGCCCACAGTCCCTTTAAACAACTTCAAAGTAGAGAAGCAGGACTTGCAGAAGGCATTTAAGGGGACTGCAAGCCCTATAACTGCCTTCAAAATGTTCTGCTGGAATTCCAATGCCCCCTCCTTGCTTGGATTCGTTGAGCTGGCATTTCCACAGTGGCACTGGGTTTTGCTAGGGAATCTGTACATTGCACACACACACCTTCAGTTTCTACTGCAGAGATTCTCTGTTTTGCCCTTGCCTTTTTTTTTTTTTTTTGCAGGTCCCCCCCCCCCCCCCCCCCGCATTGGAAACCATGCAGGATAGGGGCACCCTCTTTCAGAGACCATGGAATTAAACCCCCTGGTCCAATCTTTTTGAAACTTCAGACTTCTTCTGAGGAGAGGAACCAGCAGCAATTCAGCAAATTTGGTGTTTCTAGAACAAAAAGCAGCCCCCAGACACCCAGATACCCTCGGATAGATTCCCTATTGACTATAATGGTCCTCATAGGGTATAATGGAGCAAAATATATGTATTTGAGATTCCTGAAAATTTGCAAATCCAAATAACATGCCAGTATTAGAATTCAGGAATACTGGGAACTAGGAACAAGGCCCATTGCTGAAATGAATAAAATGAGATCTAGAAAGAGGCTTTGAGCGGGTGACCTAACCTTGGGCACTCAAAATCAATCTGCTGTGGTGACCTCAGCAGGGTATAATAACACAGAGTCCACCATTTTCTCCAGGGGAACTGATCTCTGCCATCTGAGGAGCAGTTGTAATTCTGAGTAATCTCTAGCCCTCACCTAGAGATTGGCAAAAATGGTTCCCCAAGAGGAAATGGCTGGTTTGGAGGGTGGAGTCTATGGCAGTGTACCTGCCTGAAGTCACACCCTTCCTCAAACCCCACCCTCTCCAGGCTCCATCCCTCAAATCTCCCAGAATTTCCCAACCTGGAGTTGGCAACCCTATCTCCTTCCCAGACAACCATCAACCTACCTTTATCTGTCCCTGTGACTTCAGCTTTCTATCTCCTTCCCCCTCCCTGCAGTCTCTACCAAGGAAAAGCACAGTCTTTCTCTGCATTGGGGACCAAAGCAGCTTACATCATTCTCCTTTTCCCCTTTTGATCTGCACAACAACCCTGTGAGGTAGGTTAGGCTGAAAGTCTGTGACTGGTCTGAAATAACTCACTCAGCTTCTGCAGCAATAACCTGGGTCTAGTAGACCCTGTTCTGAAGCGCTAACTGCTACACCACACTAGCTGTCCTAGGGGGGCTGCTGTTGGTGAACAGGAACAAGTAGCCATGCCTAGTTAAATCATGCCAGTCAGGTGTCATCAAGTCACCCAGAGGGTCCTGCCAGGCCTAGGGTAGCCAACCTCCCTGTAGAGCCTGGCCTTCGAGCAAGGGAACCTTTACCTTTACCTTTACAGCACCACCACATATGGTAAAAAGTACCAACTTTAAGTTTACATTTTCAACATTTATTGTCATTTTTATTGTAATAGTTTGCTATTTTCTCAGGTGACCGGTGCCAACTGTGAAACATCTTAAAAATATTTTCCTTTTATGGCTTTCGTCATTTTGGATGTTTTCCAGATTTTACCCCATGCATCAATTTCTATATTACGACCTATATCCCTCATCCACAAAATCTTCACTGATTTGATCATTTCTTCTAGCATGTAATCTAATAACATTTATACAGTTTTTGGATAAGTTTATCATTGGAGGATAACCAGATCTTGTCAAATTCATTCTTATTACTTTCAAAACCTTGAGACCTATCTATGGTATATCTGGATTTTAATTGTAAATACTGCCACCATGATAACTGTATATTGTGTTGTGACAGTTTTTCTTCTGTTTTTAAGTTATTGTTCTTTTCTAAAAGTGTTTCATAACACTCTCTATTATTTTTGTTGATTAGAGAATGTTTCATAAATGCCTCCAGGGGTGATACCCATTTTAGGATTCTTATATAATATCTTTCTTTTATAGAGTTCCATATTTTTATTAAAGATCCTCTTATTATATGTTGATGGAAGTTAGAGTGAATTTTATCATTCCCATACCAGATATATGCGTGCCACCCCATGCTTAGATCATGTCCTTTTAGTTTTAGTGTTCTCACATTTTGCAAGTTAATCCAGTCTTTGATCCAGCATAATGCAGCCGCTTGATAGTAAAGTTTCCAGTTAGGGACTCCAAGGCCTCCTCTATCTTTATTACCTTGTAATAACTTCCATTTTATTCTAGCTTTTTTTGAATTCCAGATAAACTTTCTTGTGATCTTATCCAGCTCTAAAAAAAAAGTTGTTTTTCTTTAGAATAGGAATATTTTCTGCTAAAAATAAAAATCTTGGTAACACATTCATTTTTACAGTAGCCACTCTTCCCATTAATGAGAGTTGTAGATAGTTCCATTTATTTAAATCTTTCTTTATTTCTGTCATAAATTTGTTTTAATTGTCTTCTATTAAATTACTGTTTCTGTTGGTTAGTATAATGCCCAGATATCTATTTTTTTAAGCTATCTCCATGGAAGACAGTTTTTTTAATTTCTTCTGTTGTATCTAAGGGGCATTTTTTTTGTCAACAACTTAGTTTTCTTCAAGTTAATTTTAAGTCCAGCAATATGTTCATAGTCTAGTATAACTTTCATTAACTAAGCAAATGAATCTTTGGGGTTTTCTACTATGAATACCAAGTCATCCGCAAAAGCTAATAATTTGAATTCTTCTCCTGTTATTTTAAGCCCTTGAATCTTTTCATCTTCTCTTACTTGCTCATTTAAAGTTTCCATTGCAAATATGAATAATAATGGAGGCAAAGGGCATCCTTGACTTGTTCCTTTCTGAATTTTTATCTTTTGCATCGTCACCATTGACCATAATCTGTGCATATTGTTCTTTATAAATTGCATTAATCATAGTCTGAAATTTGGTTCCACAATCACATATTTCTAGTTTTTGAATTAAAAATTTCCATGATAAATCATCAAATGCTTTTTCTGCATCTAGAAACATCAATGCTAGTTTTTTTTTCTGGATGGAGCTCATAATATTCTAAAACATTTATAATAGTTGTTATATTATCTCTCATATATCTTTTTGGCAAAAAACCTTGTTTGATCTGAATGAATATTTTGCACCAAAACGTTTTTCAATCTGGCAGCCAAGATACTTGAAAAATTTTTATAATCCACATTAAGAAAAGATATCAGTCTATAATTTTGAATTAGGTTTCCCTCCAAATTGGGTTTGGGTATTAATGTGATAACTGCTTGGTTCCATGAGTATTTTACCTGTTGTACTTATATCCTGTAGGACTTCTATTAATGGAAGTAATATCTGATCTTCAATTTTTTGATAAAATTCAGATGGTAGACCATCAGATCCTGGGGTCTTCTTTTTCTTCTGTTTTTTGATCGCCTCTACTATCTCACATGTTGTAATTGGTTCATTTGGGTTTTTTATTTTCATTAAACTTATTTTTGTTCTTTTTTAATAGATATTCTTTAATTTGACATACTTTCTCTTCTTTTTGTTGATATAAATTTTTATAATTTTTTTCCACAATATCCTTTAATTCTTGTAATTTATATTTTTCTTCATCTTTATCATTTTTTAAAGCCAAAATTGTTCTTTTCTCTCTTTCCTTCCTAATTCTATAGGAAAGCCATCTAGACGGCTTATTGGCATTTTCAAAGTGATAAAGTTTAGTGTATTCCATATTTTTAGCAATTTCTTGTGTCAAGATCAGATTCATTTTATGTTGTAATAATTTTAGCTTAGTTTTAATTTCTTCATTTTTCGGGTATTTTTTAGTTTTAGCTTCTTCCATTTTAATTAATTTTCTTAATTGTTCATATGTTTTCCTCTTTTGCTTCTTTATCCAAGCATCTTGGCTTATAAACCATCCCCTTACAAATGCCTTAAATGAGTCCCATACTGTATGTGTTGATATATCTGCTTGAATGTTTCTAGTGAAGAATTCTTGGATTTCCGTATTAATTTTTTAAAATAAATTTCTTTTCTTTAAGTAAATAAATATTCAACTTCCATCTAGTTTTCTTCTGTATTTCTTTGAATGTCACAGGAACAGAATTATGGTCAGCAAAAGTGTTAGGGAGGATTTCGGCTTCTGTTACCATTGCTGTCGTTATCCAGGCCATGTCAATTCTTGAACATGAGTTATGTCTTGAAGAATAAAAAGTGTAGTCTCTTTTAGATATATTCCTAATTCTCCATGCATCCAAAAGACCGCATTCCTCCACAATTTGTAAAAAAGTCTTGGTTAGAATTGTTCCAGATCTTTTTGAATTTTTACTATTTTTACTATCCATCTCTTTATCAAACACCACATTATAGTCTCCTATAATGCAAATCTTTTTACAATATTTTATTGTTAGAACTTGTCTTAGCTCTTCCATAAATGCATGTTGGTTTTCATTTGGTGCGTAAACATTTATAATTAAAGATTCTATCCCTTGTCTATTTATAAGAATGGCTACCATCCTACCATCTTTCGCTGTATAAATCAACTCTGGATGTAGATATTCTTTGGCATATATTGTTGTGCTTCACGTCCGAAGCACTCTTTCAGCAACACCAGCCACCAGGACTTTTCCAGCCACTCCAGCACTCACCAGCACTCACCAGCATTCACTGCAGTGGAGTTTCTATATAGCACCACACTAACACAGTCCAGTGGTATACTATATACAGGTTTATTAACACTATGTACACTCCACTGACAAAGTGCTCCGCCATACACATGAGAATAAGAGAAGGAATACAGAGCTGGTACATGTCCACATATATACACATCATAACCAATCATGTTAAGTCATAATGACTGGACTTGCTTCAGTTCCAGTCATAACCGGTTGGAACCTGTTATCTACAGCTTGTTAGCTGTCACTTAGATCCTACTGATCTGAGTGCTGAAGATTAACTACCAACATATATTACTACGGCTCTTTTTTCTTTTCGTCTGATGCTATAAAAGCTGTACCCAGTTTTTTGTTCTGTAAATATTTTATTTCATCTTTCTTAATGTGTGTTTCTTGAAGACACACTATATCTGCTTGTAATTTGTGGATCTGGTGAAAAGTTTTCCTTCTTTTTTGAGGGCTATTTAGTCCATCCACATTTACTGATAAAATTTGAAATTTTTTATTCTGCCCCATTTTTGTTTCTATAATCTCTGGCCTTGTGTCTGGTTAACATCTGGTAAAGTATACTTGATCTCCCCCCCCTTTTTAGGTTTCTTTTTTCTTTTTTGTCTTCTTGCCCCAATTTCTCTTCTTCTAAATCTGTTTCTTCTTCCCTGTCTTCTTCTTCTTTCTGCCATCCCAGATCTTCTCTGACTCTTTCCAGAAAATTCTCAACTTTGAAAATAGAGTCAATTTTCTGTCTTCTCCCTCAAAACTCAAAAAGTATTCCTTCAGGGATGAACCACCTAAATTGGATGTTATTTGATCTTAATAAGTTCATTAAAATATAGTAATTTTGTCTCTTTTTCTCTTACCCTCCAGGGAATTTCTTTCAGTATTCTAATCTCTTCAATTCAAATTGTAACTTTATTTTGATTCGCCATTCTCAAAAAAAAATCTTTCACTTCTTTTTTGTAGAATTTTATATTAACTTCTCTAGGTGTTTTATGTTTTTTCACATAGGCAGATTTTCTTCTGAAAGTTGACTCAATTTCTGAGGCGACTTCTTCCTTTGTCCCTATCTCAAGTTGAGAAACAAAGCTCTGTGCTATTTCTTCTTTCAGATCTTTATCCACACTTTCTGGTATGTTCTGACATCTGAGTACAAGAGCTGCTTTGTCCATTTCAAGGAATATCAGAGATTCTTCTATCTCCTTTAATTTTTAATTCCTGGATTTCATAGTCTAATTTATGCACTTTCTTTTTTGTTGACTCATTACAATTAGATATCTTTAATTTTTCTTGTTTATTTTCTAGTATTTGTTTTTTAATTTCCTCAGTTTCTGATCTAATTTGATTTGACATCTCCTCCATCTTGACTCTTAGAGGTTCAATTTGTGTTGATAGATGAGATCCGGTTCTGGTTCCACGAGATAGGTTGTGTGCGGGGAGACCTCCTCACACACCAATCAATTTATAGCCTTTTTAGGTGAATTTCCAGCACTTCAAGTGTTCTCACAAAGAGAGAACCAAGGCAGGGAGATTGTGCTATATTCCAGGAGGACTTGCTCAACTTTTGGAATCCATAGCAATCTCTGAAGCAGGGGGCAATAAGAGGCTCGACGCCCAGATCGCCGAGCAAAAGAGGAGCCTAAGAAGAACAAACAGAGTCAACACACGACGAGAGAAAGGAAGAACACCAAGAAGCTACCGAAGTTAAGAGATAAATTATATTAAAATATATGGAGCATTGCTACTGCATTAATGTATAAACTGTAAAGGGGGAAAAGGGGCCACTTAACAAATAAGTTACACAGCAGAAAGAAGGGAGAGAGAAAGAAACCGGCTGTCACACGAGCTCAATGACCCCTCGTCGCTGTCACTCAATCCATCTAGCTGTTAGTTGTCATCCACCATGCCCCAGCTCCCCGGAGGAACCGCAGAGGCCTCAGACTTGTGGGAGAGGAGGAGGTTACATCACCACCCTCTTCTCTCCCTTGGCAGGTCAGACATAACTCTCTCTCTGCTTGTCCGTTCACCTGTCGCCTGTGCCACATCATCCCCGGCCTCTGCTAATGGTCCTCTTTTATTCCTGCCTCATGTCCCCCACCCTCCCCTGCGCTCCACCCTCTGCATATCCCCTGTGGCCCCACCCCTCCTCTTATGCCGAGATGCTGAGCTGTGGGTGTGGCGCCTTCTCTGCTCACTTGCTCTCAGCCCACTGGGAGGGCAGGCTCCACACTTCTCCCTCCCCAAGCTTCTCTGGGCTGTGGACAGGCTCTCACACTGGGATGCTGGCCTGGCACGGTTCCCACATGTCTGCCAGATGCTTCCCTCCCCCTTGCTGACCTCTCATCTGGGGTGGTGTCATCCTGTGGGTCTGTTGGTGACTTGCTGGGGCCTGTGTGACTCAGCGGCATTGGAGTCAGTCACCCCTGCCTCCCTGTGAGTGCCAAGGGGGCCGGCAGGTGGGGTGTCGGGGGTATGGGAGTCCCGAGTGGCAGTGGCCGTCCCTGGGGAGGTTCACCCTTGGGACAGCAGCTAGTAGGTGAGTTAAAATGCTGTTTTAAAGGAAGGAGGGTTAGAGAGAAGCAGAGACTCAGAACTTTATTGTTGCTAATTAATTGTCTTTATATCTTATCTGTTTCCAAGTCAGATGGTGTGAGGAGAAGTGTTGCTTTAAAATCCTTGGTATCCATTTTGGCTGACGGTGATGAGGCGAAAAGCAAGAGGTGGACCTCTGGAGCAGCTGAAATGTAGAGTTGTAAAGAGTGGCAACATGAAATCCAGGAGCTTGGAGAGGAGGAAGGAGAGACACGCTTACATGACTGGAGGAGAAACATCAAGTCAAAACATAGGGGAACGAGGAGGAGAGGGGACACAACATGACATGACAGAAGGAACGGACCCCTTGGTGAAGCGACCCAGAAGTGACACAAAAAGATACGAGAGGCACGAGAGACAATAATTTGAGATTAAGAAAACAGATTGAGAAGCAAAGAGGAGGAAGGGGAGGAGTTGAGAGTAAGAAGGGAGAGACTGGAGACTGAGACCTGGGAAAGATAGTGAAGCAAAGATATAGATAGATACAGATAGAAAGGAAATAAATAAATAAAAATTAAAAAGAATTAAAGAGAATCAGGAAATAAGAAAATTAAAGGTGAGATAGCTGATAAACTATACAATATAACTAAAAAATACTATGATTCAAGACTGTGTTTCA
This sequence comes from Gekko japonicus, assembly GCF_001447785.1. Classification (NCBI taxonomy): domain Eukaryota; kingdom Metazoa; phylum Chordata; class Lepidosauria; order Squamata; family Gekkonidae; genus Gekko; species Gekko japonicus. Next base: position 145,915 of record NW_015168096.1, read on the forward strand.
CAAGCAATGAAAAAATAAATTGACACATTAACAGAACATATTAAAACAGAAATGGGAAAAAAACAAATACTTGAGAACAGACAGGAAATTATAAAAATTACAAATAAAAACTACAAAACAGAAAAAAGATAAACGATCTGGAATATGAAGTACAGGAATTAAAGTTAAAAAAATGACAAAATAGAGGAAACACTGATAAATATAAAGATGGATAAGACGGCACTGATCCTTAGATGTCAAAATATTCCGGAAAGCATAGATAAAGTCTTGAAGGAGACAGTGGTAGAGAACCTTGCAAAACAAAATGACATAGGAACTAAAGAGGAAATATCTAAGGAAATAGAAGCAATTTATCACAGAAATTCTGCATATGCACAAAAAAACAAAAAGCCTAGAGAGTCCCATATAAAATTTTACAGAAGAGAGATGAAGGAAAAAATATTTAAAGCTGCCAACGAGAGGAAAATAATGATAAATGACATTGAGATTAACTTTTTAAAAGAAATACTTTGGCGTGTTAGGGAGAGAAGGAAAGAATATGGACTACTGACAAACCTATTGAGAAAAAATGCAATCGTTTACCTCTGGTTGATACCAGAAGGTGTTTTGTTTATATATGGAAGCAGGAGACAGCGAATAGACTCCATATTTAAATTAGAAAATTTTCTGAAACAATACAGAGAGGAACTAGGATGGCAAAAAGATGAAGAAGAAGATGAAGAAGAAGAAGAGGAAGACGAAGAAGAAAGGCCAGATACTGGAGCGGAAAAAGATAAATTAGAACGTGAACAGGAGAAAGGGATTGAAAAACCAGTAAAAAAGAAGAAAAGAGGAACAAAGATCAATCCATCACAAATACAGACAAGGTATCAGTACAGGAATAAAATACGCAACCCCAAAAATAAATAAATAAGATATGTCAAGAACTAAAAGTTTTAAAATTTTATCAATAAATGTTAATGGACTGAATAGTCCCCCAAAAAGACTAAGGATATTCCATCAAATTTGCAAAATACAACCTGAAATTACATGTTTACAAGAAACACATATTAAAAAAAATGATAGCAAATACTTAATTTGCAAAAAATTAGGTAAGGCGTTCACAGCAGCTGGTAAAAGGAACTAGTCTATGCATATGAGGAGGGTAGGATTGTAGCAGTTAAAATAAGAAGACAAGACAAAGAGAGCATCATTATAAATATATATGCTCTAAATCAAAAACAATAATCTTTTTATAAAACACTATATGATGTGATAAACAATATAGAGGGACAAAATATATGTATCTTGGGAGATTACAATGCAGTCTACGATACAGAAATGGATAGAAAATCGCAACAAAAGAAAAAGGGCCAAGTGTTCCCGGAAACATTTATAGATATGGAAGAGGAATTCAACTTAATGGATGCATGGAGAACCAGAAATGTGCAATCGAAGGAGTTCACTTTTTATTCTGCTAGACATAACTCATGGTCTAGAATAGATATGGCTTGGGTGACAGTAGGTTGGATGCAAGAACTGATGGAGGCAGAAATTCTACTAAAACATTTGCAGATCATAACCCTATGTTACCAGGTGGAGGATGAACACAGGGCTATTAAGAGATAAAGAATTCATAAAGAACACTAAACTGGAAATTAAGGACTTCTTTAAAAGAAATATACAACAAGAAGTATCTATAATTACAGTATGGGACATATTCAAAGCATATATAAGAGGGTGGTGTATAAACCAGGAAGCTTGGAGAAGGAAGAAAAGAAAGGAAGCTTATATGACAATAGGACAAAAAAATATAATTCAAGAATATAAACTTACAAAAAATGGATCTAAAGAAGGGAAAGACAAATTAAAGTTATTACAACATGAAATGAATCTGTTACTAACACAGGAGATAGCAAAAATATAGAATACATGAAACAATATTTTTTTGAAAATGCAAATAAGCCATCAAGATGGCTATCATATAGACTTAGAAAAGAAAGAGAGAAGCATACTATAGTAGCTCTAAGAGATGATAAAGGAAAATTAAAATATGGTTTACAAGAATTAAAAGAAATAGTGGGAAAATCATATAAAAATCTATATAAACAGGATATTCAAAATAAAGAACAAATAAGATAATATATACAAGAAAGAAATCATGGGAAATTTGATAAAAAACACAGGGACATGTTGAATGAAAGAATTACAATGTGTGAAATAGTGGAGGCAATTAAAAAAAACAGGGGGGGGAGGCCCCAGGTCTAGACAGAATATCTGCAGAATTATACCAAATTTTTGAAGAATAGATTAGTCAACCACTTAAAGAATTAATTCAAAATATAGGAATAACAGGAAAGCTACTGAACTCATGGTATCAAACAGCAATAACATTAATACACAAACTAGACACTGACCCTACAGATATCAAAAATTATAGGCCAATATCGCTTTTGAATGTTGATTATAAAATATATGCAAACATTCTTGCAACAAGATTTAAGAAAGTACTAGCCCAGGTAATACATCAGGATCAAGCAGGATTCCTACCACAAAGACAAATAAAAAGCAATATGTGGACAATTATGAATGTCATAGAGTATTATGAACAACATCCTGAAAAACTAATTGCCTTGATGTTCATGGTGAGATGTCCTCAAAAATAGAGATACAGAAAGGAACACATCAGGGATGTCCGCTGTCACCTTTATTATTTATATTTGCAATGGAAACATTAAATAGTGATATAAGAGAAGATTAAAAAATACAACGCCTTAAAATAAAGGGCGAGGAATTTAAACTATTAGCATTTGTGGACGATGTTGTATTTATTATGGAAAATCCAATAAAGTCAAGCCAACACTTACTATTATACAGAAATTTGGAGAAAAGGCAGGGCTAAAAATTAACTTGAAAAAAACTAAAATAATAACAAAAAATTATACAGCTAGAATTCAAGAATTATATAACATAACTAATGTGGAGATAGTGGAAAAAGTAAAATAGGAATAATATTATCTAATAGAAATAGCACACTTATTAAAGATAACTATCATAAACTATTGGAGGGGATTAAGAAACACTTAACACGATGGAAAGATTTACAGTTATGTAACTAATGTGGAGATAGTGAACAAAGTAAAAAACTTAGGAATAACATTATCTAATAGAAATGGCACACATTGAAGATAACTATATAAGCTATTGGAGGGGATTAAGAAAGACTTAACACGATGGAAAGATTTACAGTTATCCCTAATCGGCAGAATAAATACTATAAAAATGATGATACTGCCGAAATTTTTGTTCTTAGCCCAGAATATTCCCATACTGAAAAACTCTAAAGTCTTCTTAGAACTGGATAAAGAGATAAAAACTTTATTTGGCACCCAAGACGAGCAAGAATTAAATGGAAAATACTTCAAGAGAGAAGAGAGAGAGGAGGATTTGGATTACCTAACTGGAAGCTATACTACCAAGCAGCAGCATTAAGCTGGATAAAAGACTAGATAACTTTGAATAATACCAGAATGTTGAATCTAGAAGGGCTGGCATGCCTACATATGGTACGGAAAAGATAAGATACATTCAAATTTTAGACAACACATGATAAGAGGAGCATTATTATGGAGATGGAATGAAATTAAAGAAAAATATTACAGGAAGACTCCAAAATGGGTATCGCCCTTAGAAGCATATATAAAACCCTCTCTTATAAAACCATGTGATAGAGAAAATTATCAAACATTGTTGGATGAAAATAACAAGTTAAAACTGGAAGAAATCCTATCAAAATTATATAAAATAAAATTAACGTGGTGGGAGGATATGCAACTCAATTATAGATATGCTAAAGATGTCATAGTAGGATTTCAAGAAGTTAAAACACAGTTGGACAAGATCTGGCTTTCAACAAGCGATAAAATTATCCAGAAAATATATAGATTTTTACTAGAAGAATATTTACTAGATGAAACGGTTACCTCAACGATGATAGCGTGGATGAAAGATATAGGACACACGATAGAACAATGGGCAAATACATGGAAAACATTGAAATATATAAGAGCGGTTAATTATAAGGAAAATATCTATAAAGTCTTTCACCGATGGTATTGGTCTCCAGATAAGATAGCTAAATGTTACCCAACAATATCTAAAATGTGTTGGAAACATAAAAGAAATGTGGGTACGTTTTATCATATGTGGTGGCATTGCGCAAAAACAGCCTCATACTGGAAAATGACACAAAAGATAATTTCAGATATTATGAATGTAAATTTGGTTCTAACTCCTGAAATAGCTTTATTGAATATGATACCGGAGAATTATAAACAAAATGAAAAATATCTATTAACATATATATTAACAACTGCAAGGATACTGTTGGCCAGATATTGGAAACAAGATAAACTCCCCACAAGAGAAGAAATACTATGTAAATTGATGGAAGTAGCAGAAATTGACAAATTAAGTTTGATTCTTCAAGAGAAAGATGAAAAGGTATTTATTGAAAGATGGAGAAGCTTGTATAACTGGATTAACAAAGTATGGAAAATTTAGACTCAAATGTATGGAAAATATTCCTTTTTTTTTTTGGTAAACAAATTTTATTTTTTCTTAGGAATTCAACATTTATAATTAAATCATTTCATCCTTTCCATTGTCTACCCCATTCCCATTTCCTCCCCTCCCTCCGGTGGCTTCCCGCAATGCTTCCCCCCCACTCCACATTACTTTACATCATCAATTATATCATTTTCTTATCATTACAATCTCAAGATAACATCATTTGACGTTTGTTAATATTCCTTGTACTATATACTATTGTAATATTAAGTAGAGTTATATAATGTTTGCTGTTCACTGTTCACTATTGGTAATTTCACTATTTCACTGTTATTAAATCACTGTTCACCGTTAATAATGTCCTCTTATTTTTCTTATTGGTATCTTAAATTCAGCAAATAAAGTCAATAATCAAAGTCACTAATCAAGTTTTATTATTTTCTATAAGATCTCCTTAACCTTTTCTCCCAATTTTTTATTTTTTGTTTTAATGTTGCTGTCTTTTTCTTTTATCTTTTCTTCCTACTGCTATATTTTCTCTTGTTTTCACTTGTTGTCTGCCATCTTATATTTTATTACTGTTCCAGTCTACTCCTTCGTTGTTCTCATCTTTTCCTTCCGTGTTGTGCTGCTCTTGTCACCGTTCCGTTCTGTGCCATTTTGTTCTTTCCTTGTTCCGATCTGCTCCTTCCTTGTTCTACCGCCTTTCTCCGTTGCTTCGTCACTTACGTCACTACTCCTCATTGTTTTCCTCCGCCCCTCTCCTCTGTCTCCTGGCTTTTATGTCCTGGCGTCCTGGTCGTGTCTCGACCCCAGCTGCAGTGATTTACCGGCAGGGTGTTGTCTTCCTAAAGATGCATCTCGGCAAATAAGAAACACAACAAAATAAAACAAAAAATTCTCAGTTCCAGTTCAGTTCCCATTCAGTTCCAGCAAACAGGTATCTGCTATACTTTCTTTTGCCCATCTTCCTATTTCCCCTTTTTATTTTTAATTTATTTAGCTAGCTGCTTAAGGGAGTCGCCTCCATTTCCTTCAATTCTGGGCTTTCCCTGACTTCAAGCTCCACTGCTTCTTTTTCCCGATATTTAAACCCCGTTGCTACCTCTAAGATAAGAAAAAAACAAAGAAACAAAGAAAAAAATGCCACAGTGTATACTTAGCTTTGTTTGGTCGAGGGTAGCTTGGTCCAGACTCTGATAGTTTTTCGGCCTCTTCAGTTGCCCGGCGTGACAGGGTCTCGTCGGTACTCTTGTAGCTTCCCGCTTCAGAGCTGGTCTAGCTGGCTGGGGAGGGGGTTCCATCCCCCTCCATCTTAGACAAATGCTCCTTGCCTTTTTCTCTCCCCACAAGAAAGAAATTGGAGTAGTTGAAAAGAAACTCATAAAAGCTAAAAGAAACACTGAGTATGAGGAGCTGGTCCCACACACACCTGTTCACGTTGAGCCCTAGACCGGAAGACCCAGTGTTCTTGAAACTTGGTGGGTATCTTGGAGAGAGGCTCCAGCAGATTCCCTGTGAGTTTGGAGCCTCTTCCTCAAACCCCCTCCCCTCCAGCCCCCAGAATATACCCTATGTTTTCGCCATTGACTTCAATGGCTCATAGGATATAATAGGGTCGATTCAGATAAGAGAATCTGAATTGGCCCACAGCAGCCTGAAAACATTTTCGGGGGTGCATTTGGTTGAGACAAACTGAATGCACATCCCTAGATCACACATCCCTTGCCCAACCACTTGCATTGTGCAACGAGGCTCCAGGCACCACCCAGACAGCCATGCTGCCCAAGTGGTGGCACTGCACATTTTTTTAAAAAAATTCTTTGTGCATGCATATATTTGCATGTGCACATGTCCAAAGATTTTTTTTAATGTACAGCGCTGAACAAAATGAACTACCAACATGTAACCGAGTGCTGTTTTATGTGAGCTTGAGTGTTCATGCATTTAATATATTCAGCACAGGATTGGTCATGTGCACAACGGTGAAAGCCGGGGGGGGGGGGCTACCACAAGAAGGACGTACAGATGACCTAATTGCATTCATAGTGAGAGATGGCTGTGCAGATAGGAAAAATGCGGATTCACAGTGCAAATAGTAGGAAAGTACTTGATTTTCCCAGTGTTGGAAAACGCGGTAGAAAACTGGGAGGATAGCAGAGGTGAGACTGCTTCAATATGGGAGACAGAATCGGCTGTCTGATCAGACCTTTTAAATGTGGTAGGGAACAGTTGTGAAACCTGATGAAAATGAACATGTGATCATGACCGGAGACTGACCAAGAGAGAGATCTTGGAATCACAGTAGATAACTCACTGAAAATGTCGAGACAGTGTGCAACTGCAATAAAAAAGGCCAATGCTATGCTCGGGATTATTAGGAAGGGAACTGAAAACAAATCAGCCAGTATCATAATGCCCCTGTATAAATCAATTATGCAACCTTATTTGAACTACTGTGTACAGTTCTGGTTACCACACCTCAAAAAGGATATAGCTTTGGAAAAAGTGTGGAAAAGGGCAACTAGAATGATAAAAGGGTTGGAACACTTTCCCTATGAAGAAAGGTTAAAGCACTTGGGGCTCTTTAGCTTGGAGAAATGGTGACTGAGGGGTGACATGATCAAGGTTTACAAGATTTTGCATAGGATGCAACATGTAGAGAAATAAGTACTTTTCTCCCTTTCTCACAGTACAAGAACTCGTGAGCACTCAATGAAATTGCTGAGCAGTCGGGTTAGAACAGATCAAAGGACATACTTCTTCACCCAAAGATTGTAACACATGGAATTCACTGCCACAGGAGGTGGTGGTGGCTACAAGCATGGATGGCTTCAAGAGGGAATTGGATAAACATATGGAGCAGAGGTCCATCAGTGGCTATTAGCCACAAGGTATAGATACAAACTCTGGGGTAAGTGATGCTCTATATTCTTGGTGCTTGGGGGGGGGGCAGCAGAGGGAGGGCTTCTAGTGTCCCCACTGATGGCCCCACTGATGGACCTCCTGATGGCACCTGGTATTTTTGGCCACTGTGTGACAGAGTGTTGGACTGGATGGGCCATTGGCCTGATCCAACATTGACTTCTCTTATGTCCTTTTGTTCTATAGTCATCAAGTTGCAGCTGACGTATGGTGACACCACAGATATAGGGGAAATAAAATTTATTTTTATTAATTTGATTAATTTACACTCTGCCCTTGTCCTCAATGGGGACCCATAGCAGCTTACAACATTTTCCTGTTCTATATTTTATCCTTGGAGGTAGGTTAGACTGAGAGAATGTGACTGGACCAAGGTCACCCAGCGAGTTTCCATGGCACAAGTGCAGATTGTCCCGGATATAGTCTGACACTCTTACCCACTACACCACACAGGGCTTCAAGACACCAAGGTTAATGGCCTATCTTGGATGCTTTGTGATAACTTTAACTCTACCTGGCCGATGCTGCACATGCAGCACTCTTCTCTTAAAGTTTAATTAGTCATTTACCCAAATGAAAGCATATATCCTGAGCCACCCCAAAGAGTGGGACATTAATAATGTCAATACAGACATCTCCCAAGCTGGTCCTTTGTCTTTACATTTTAATTTGATCATTTTAATTCAATCAAGTTCCCCTGATACCCAGGAAGCCTCCAAGCAGCCCTTGGGAACTCTGCCCAAAACTGTTTTTTCCTTCCAAATTCAAACCCCAATGATCCACAGGACCAATGATATAAAAAGGGCTCTTTCGCCCAACAATCTGTACCCTGGCATCCTTGGGAACCAGAAGTGAACCCTATTTCTGCCAAGGACTCTCCCCCCCCCCATACACATGCTCTTCAAGGAATCCTAGACCACGGGACTACTCTTGTCATTTTTATGTTCAACGGGCAAGGTATATTTTACACACACCCCTTTTACTCCACTCTAGACAGCAACTCCCCCCTCCAGCACAGATATCTTTACCTAGGACTAGATTGTGTACTAGCTTCCTCAGGATCTAAACAGTACTCTCCTAGATCGGCTGCTTAAGACTGAATTTGCTCAGTCTGTTTTTCTTTTAAGCTGTCCTTTTTATTTATTTATTTTTAAAGTGTATGATATACATGTCCTTTGCCTCTTTTCATTTCTGGGAAACACAGTACCAAATATGACCCATGTATACACTGGAATGAAGGTTGCCAAAAAGGGCATGGTGTACTGTAGGTGTATCATAAGGAAGGTTGTACTCATGCACCAGGAGCAGTTCATGAAACACAAGCCATGGTTTTTACGTACCTCCTACAAACTGAGATTAAGTAAATTTGCCAAATCACTTTAAGGAAGAAATTCCATAATATGGCCATCATTCTGAGAATGGTCAGCCAGCCAATTAGGAGCAGGCCCCCATCTGCTGATCTATGTGCAATAAGAGTTTCCTATGGGAGAAAGGGTTCTCTGAGATACCCTCCACACAAGCTGTTTAGAATTCTAAAGGTCAAAAACAACTCTTTGATTTTGTAAAAAACAGAAGAAATGCTGTTTAAGAAACATGATATTAAATTAACCTGGTGGGAAAATATTCACTTAAAAACTATATACAAAAAAGATTTGTTAAATGGCTTTTATGAAGAGAAAAGTGAATTAGATAAAATTTGGCTTTCATCAAATGATAAAATGATACATAAAGTATATAACTTCTTATTAGAGGACTATATGGTAGACGACATTGTTAGACCAAATATATTAGCTTGGATAAGGGACTTAGGACATGGTTTTGAAATGGATGAATGGTTTAAAGTATGGAAAAGAACTAATTGTATGAGGGTGATTACATTTAAAGAAAATGTGTTTAAGATAATGCATAGATGGTATTGGTCCCCTGAAAAAATTGTGCAATGTTTCCCAAATTGCTCAAGTAATTGTTGGAAATGTGGAAATAACGTTGGCTCCTTTATACATATGTGGTGTCGATGTGCTAAAGTACAAAAGCATTGGAAGAAAATACAGATAATTATAAGAGAGGTGCTGCGGGTGGAGTTACCACTTAGCCCTGAAATCTACCTGCTAAACATGGTCCCAAAGGAGTTTGATAAAAATGAGGTTTATGTGATGATGTATATCTTGACGGCTGCAAGAATCCTTTGGGCCAAATATTGGAAATCAGATAAAATACCTCAGAAGGAAGAAATAATATATAAATTACTGGGAGTAGCAGCAGTTGATAAATTAAATGTAATACTAGGGGGGAAAGACGAAAGTATCTATGAAAAAAGATGGTCAGGACTGTATGTGGATAGAGAAAGAGCGAAAAAAATAGACTCGAAAAGTTATATAATTTTGAATATGTTTATTTTATTTTATTGTACAAACTTATAAATAAAACTTAAAAAAAACAAAAAACAACTCTTTGAATTGTACCCACAGCTCACTGGGAATAATGTAGTGCTTTCTGTAAAGATGTTACAAAATCCCACCAGCCAACTCACACCAACAGGCAAGCTACAGATGGGTGTTCTGAACCAGTTCAGCCAAAAATAATAACTTTGTGCTGACCCATTCGATAAGAGTTCTGCAACATTGTCAGTGTTACTCTATACACAAACACTGAAATAATCGCACTGAAATTTATTGTAGTTTCTGTGCTCCTTAGAACAGTTTATGACATTAAGAAAACGATTGTGCAGGGCTGTGATTCAAGATGTGAGCAAAACCATCACATAGCAATTGCTATATACATAGATATCTCAGCTAAGCTGTGTTCTTTCAGCCTTCAAATGTTTTTTGTTGAGTGCACATCTTCTCCCATGTCTCCAAAAAACTGAGCACACAAATCAAAATCTTTGCTATTTGCACTGTAAATGAGGAAAATACATACAGGGTAATGCTTATACACTTAGCTGCTGAGTTCATTTTTGCCATGTTCTTCCAACTATTCGAATGAACCAGGACCTAATGGAATGAAGTATCTGTACTATATTTTCAAGATGTGGAGGTGGAAAACAAGAAATGCTTATCACTTTCAAAATTCTGCAACCAAAGCAGTTTCAAATTACTTCCCCCCTGGCATTATGGCAATGACTACTAGAGGGGCAGGCATCCTTTTCTGGTTCAAGTGCTGAAAAAAGTTCAACATCTACCTGTCTAGATGGTATGCAGGTGCACAAAATTCTGTTGGAGCAAACGGAGTCCCAGTAATACAGACAGCATTTCAGGGATTTGCCTTGAATTCAGTTTGTGGCTCTGCAGTCATGATGGGCATAAGCCATGCCTATTGCTTTCTTCTGCCCCACTTAGGGAGGGTTTCCAGTGTTTTGGTTTCTTGAGCAGAGATCTGCCACTGGGTGCCAAGCAAAATGGTCTAGTGTATCACTACTGTTGACACACATGCTGGTGGTTGCCCACCCCTGGTCTACCATGTTTCTCAACAGCTTCTGTTTCTCTGTGTATACCCTTTTGATCTGCAGCCACCAATGATATTTAGAAGTCATTATTACGTTGTGACAAGCAGGAGCCTACAAGTACTTGCAAGATGAATCTTATTTCCCTCTCCTCTACCATTTCCTCTTTCTTTTCCTTGAAAGCACCCCCAGCCTCTCCCCCTTCCTTGCTTCCTTCTTTCCTTCCCTTATACCAGCCAACCTACTTTTCTCTTCTTCCCATCTTCAGTGTTCTGCTCTCTCTTAAATCTGGAACCCTCTACCTGGGAAAACTATAGCCCAGTTGTGTGGTGCTGATTTCCAGAGCAGGCCCAGTTGCACAATGGGGGACCTGCCAGGACTTGCAAAGGGCATCCATTTCCCCCGTCTTAATTTCCCTACCATTCCCTTCACCCGGCAACCCCCATATAATCACCCTTCTCTGATTTCTTCTCTCCTTACCACCCACCAACCTTTTATCTGCCCCTCCATTTGTAGCTATATTTCTTATTTTTATTTATTTCCTTTCTAGCCCACCTTTATCCACAATGGAAACTCAAAACGGCTTACCTCATTCTCCGCTCCTCCATTTTATCCTCAGAACAACCCTGTGAGCAGGGGTGGACTTAAAGTGAAAAACCAGGAAAGAGGGTCCCTCCCCCAGCCTACTCTTGCCCCACCCCCAAAGGATGGGAGGAGAAGAAAAAGGAGTCTGCCTGATTCTGCCCCTCCCTCCCTCCCACCCAAAAGGGGGAAAGAAGGATATTCACTTAAATTCTCATTATTTGTCCTGACAACTGCCCATTAGCTCTTAGCAATATCGTCACACAGCCATATTGGATTGGTTGTAATTAGTTTACTGATATGCAGTTTAATCATCACATCAAGGGTAGTGTTGTGATATTATGTCAGTCACTTGATGATCCCTGACTGGGTAGATCACCTGTGTGCCTTACTCAGGAAGAAAAAAAGAAGAAGAAAGCTAGAAAGAGAAACTGGTTGAAATAAAAAGTCGCAGTTGGGGGAGAACAATGGGGTTCACAGGGCCACAAATCACACAAACTGGTTCAATTTGTGAATGTACCTCCTGGCTTGGTTCAGTTCATGGTTCAGCCACATACCACTAACTGAACTGAACCACATTTTCCCCATTCATTCCCATTCCTAGCACGTAACCCCCTCCAGCACAGGCTCAGTTCACACTTTCTGAGCAGCTTCTTCATTGACCAACAGCACCTCAGTCTTGTCTAGACTGAGTTTCAGTAAATGGCATATTTGTGTGCATCCCATAAAATGGTCAGTCAATGGGGAAAATAGATAAGAGTTTTATTTATATGATTTAGTCTCCCATCAAAACCTCCCATTACACAGAAACTAGATATCACGAAGAAGACTAGACTGAATGGCTTATACCTGATGCACTAGTTTTCCATGTAAATCTCCTTTCAAACAAGCAGTCTGCCAATGCATTATGTAGGTGGTACAGTCCTGTGTAGATTTGTGTCACCTTTCACTCGTCACCTGGTATGTCACCACAAATCAATACCTGCTGCCTTGTGAAACCAATGTCTCAAAATGGAAATCAAGCTGGAAGGAGAAGGTGAAAAGCAACCAGGATCCATCATGACTTGTCATGACCAGACTGTTCCTGTCCCTCTTCACCTTAACACAGTTGCTGAGCCAAAACCTTGTAAATGAGAAATGGAACAAATACCTCCTCTCCAATTACTTTGGGACTAATGGCTTCCTTAAAATCAATAAGTGAGAAATCATAACAAAAAAACAAACAAACAAAATCAATATTTTCATTTCTGGAAGTTAGAAGAACTTTTCTTGTTCAGCTTCACTTTTTAATCCTGAAGGCATTACTTCAGTGTGTATACATTTATGCTAATCATATACTACAGCCACGGGTTCCTCTATCAATATGAAATGTTTTGTACTTGCTGTTTTTGTGCATCTTGTATTGTTATGTGCAATATACAAAATAATGTGTCTAACTATGCCATTTATGCTTTTGAAAGAAAAAGCAAATTACTTACTGAAGAGAATGGCATTTGCATGCATGTGTGTCAGCTTTCAAGCCATTTCCTTCCACAAAATATTGCTTTCTACACTTAGAAAATGCATCCATCCATCAGTTACAAACCATTTCAAAGCACTTTATGAATCTACAGAGCAAAATGTACTTATCTTACATTGGCAGTGTCCCAGCTGCTACAAAATTGCTATTGTCCTAATACTTACAAGGCAATTTTAGCATCAGTTAATAATTTTACAGGATAGATAACTTCTAAAGCATTATAAAATGACAGACATTAAACAATAGCAACTTAGCATTTTTTGAAACAGTTCATGACAGCTTAAAAACTAAAGTGATTTTAATGTATAGTCTATGCAGTTTTAGTTTCTCATTGACAATTCCTTAGAAGATAAAAATGTGAAAATCCTTTTAAATAGTGGGTTGAAAGAATCAAACAAATTTATCTTTAAAAGATATTCAGTAAAAAAAAAATCTCAATTATGAATAATGTTTCAAACCTTCCAGTACAGTTAGTAGGTGACAAGAATATGAATTTGGGTTGGAAAAAAATGATGGTATTATTTCATCGTAGGGTACCACAAAATAAAAAAGGTATTTAGTCATTAAATCTAATATTAAAAAATAAATAAACACTGAGGAGCATTTTTATATAATTCATTATGTGCTCCATTTTAAGAAGTTAGTTTCTATTTATTTTTGCTTAAAACCTTGAACCCAGGGAACATTCGAGTTAAACCAACTGGGGTCTTTTTCATATTAGGTTATATATCTGAAAGTGACCCCCATACTTAAATTTTTGGGTAATCATTTATGATATCTCTCAAACAGTTTATATTGTATGATACAGTATGTGATGGTGAGGAAAAGTAGTCTGGTGATGTGTAAAGCACAAAGTATTCCAAACAAATTAAATTAATTGATATTTTTAGGCTTTACTTTAGGAATAACGAAAGAGAACCTTTCCAGTGCAACTAATGTACACCACAGTGGCCTTTTTCATGAATGTACTTATTAAGTTAAACCAGTCGTACCACTTGCTGTCACATAGCACAGGTAATTGACCACCTCATCAAACTGTACCCAAAAGAATCCCTCAGTGCCTAATTACTGCATTCTTCTGTACCACTGAACACATTAAAGTAACATTAATGTATTGTGCTATATACATGATTAACTACAAGCAATAGAAAGTCCCTTGTACTGTAGAAAAGAGTCCTGTACTGTGCAGTAATTTCAGATGTTCTGTCAATTCATTTTTCTGAACAGGTAGGTAGACACTGAAAGTGAAGTAATCAAAATGCTTAAAAAACAACTAATACTGTATTTAATCCTCTAGTTTGGTAAAGGTTCTTATCAGAGACTTTGACTCAACTTTTCTAGTTCCCAGGACTCAGGTGTCGTCGTTACAGGCAGGGAGTTACAGTTTCAGAGTGCCGATTTGCAGCATTATTCTACACAACCCATTTGAACACTGAGAATGGAAGAAATTGCTCCATGTAAATGCCATATGATAGGTTTTGTATTAAAACTTTAAGGAGGAGACTGGAAATTCTTATACAAATCAGACGGCCTCCTGTTATGAATGTGTTCATTGTTCTTCCCACAATGAATATGTTCCAGGATTTTATTTCTGGAAATATGGTCAGACCCAATCTACAAGATACATTTTTTAACAAGTCAGTTTGGTGAATAGTGAACATGCAACCACACAACAGGGCAAATAATGGCCCTCAGAACTGTTTCACCTCATGGAAGCACAAGGAGGAAGCAGAGGCCCCTCTTCCCCACAAGCCAAAATCCCATGTGGTATTTTGGAAAATAAGATCCCTGCAGCTGCCATTTGGTGATGGAAAAAGTAAGTTGGACCAGGAATCCCCTGACCCAGCTCAGTAAAATCATATAGTGTAGACATGCCACTGCAAAACAGTGAGGTGTATTATTTTATTTTAATAAATATTTGGGGTGTTTATTATACATATATATGAAATATGAACTTGTCAAATACTCAGTCAGAGCATTGATCCATAATATTGCCTTCCTCAGGTCTTCATTCAGGTGTCCACTGAGTGCAACTGCAGAATCACAATCAAACATCCACACATACAGCCAAGAATGTACAGTGAGCACCAACACACATACACTTGTACCCACATAAGCACCTGCACAAGAACAGGTCCCTTGTTTTTACAATCTGCTCTTTGCAGACATTTCATTCAATATGCAGGCCTTAGGGCAGGGCCAGTGTCCATGGTCCCATTTCCCTCCACATGTGTTCAGTCAACATTCAGACAAAAATCCAAAGAGGGCTATTGCTTGTGCTCACTGGCCACAGTTCTCCATGTTCTTTGATATCTGTGTTCCCAGTCTTGATATCGCTTTTTCATTTTAAAAGTCAGGTTGCTGAAACTGGAATCTTCTACATGAAAATCATTTGGTCTGTCACTGAACTGTAACCCTAAATCTTTAATGGCTAGGTCACATGATCACATGGAGTAAAGTTAGGATGAAGCAAGCAAACAGATGACTAGTTGTGTTTTCCTTCTGACAGCAGCAACCATGAAGATGATGGAAAGCTCCCTGTGATGACACTCAGTTCAGATCAGCCTTTCCTGACACAGTTATGAACTTGAGTATACGTGACTGCCTGCAGTAAGTTGACAACATAAAACAGCCCTTAGAATGTCATTGTCACAGTGGATACACTATGGAAATGTCCTAGTTTTCACGACGAGGAAATTGTGCCACTTACTCATGCATATGTATATTTTGTATTACAGTAGGTCATTGCAATTGGAATTGCTTCGTGCAACTGGAATTTCACACAAATCTCATATGTTTTGGCATCTACAGTGGGCCCAGACAGTAGCTGAAGGATTGCTAATGTCATTATGAAATTACAGAAGGTCGTGAGATGGTAAAAAGCTTATTCACTGAACCAAGTGACACCATGGGCAAGCTGCCTTTTAATCTATACTCCTCTTACTCCCTCAAACCCAGTATACCCTGGAGAAGTCTATACACACATTTTTATGGTTCTATCAGGGTGGGGAGCAGTGTTCCCTCTAAGCTGAGTTAGTGTGAGCCAGCTCACAGTTTTTTTGCCTCTGGCTCACACATTTTAGTCTTCGCTCAGGAAGTGTGGCTCCAGAGCAAACTAATTTATGCAATAGCCACATCTCTCGCTCACAACTTTAATGCCCAGGAGCTCACAAAGTAGAATTTTTGCTCACAAGACTCCACAGCTTAGAGGGATCATTGGTGGGGAGGATGTGTAGTTCCACGCCAGGTAGAAAATATGGAGTTTTGGATACTGCTGAAAGCCTTCACAGATGGAAAGATTTGTACCTGCAGGATTTTTGACTTTCTTGCTTCCCCTTCCCAACTGCAGACCCAATGCTCCTAAAATACAGCATAAAAGAGAAGTCAGAGGATTTCCATGGGAATCAGAAAAAATCCCTTTCTTGCATGTGCAGATTGGTGGAATCCAACCCAAAGTTATTTAATATAAGTATTAATTAAAACAAATGGTAACTAACACAAGTTGGAAAGAAATAACTTTAGCAATGTACTTTTTAAAAGCCAAGGAAACTACAGTATACAATAACATTAAAATAGCACACTGTTCTAAAAAAAAAGCTACACTATGTCATATAAATTGTAATATTGTGAGGATTTCAGTGCATGAGTAAAAAAATCACATAATCGGAGCTCATGGTGCACTCAAAGCATCCAAGCAAGTTATAGTAAAATCTCTTCTGATCATCTACAATAGCTTCTTCTCTATTTCTCTGTTATGGTACTCTCAGACACATAAATATGGCCAAACAG
This sequence comes from Gekko japonicus, assembly GCF_001447785.1. Taxonomy (NCBI): domain Eukaryota; kingdom Metazoa; phylum Chordata; class Lepidosauria; order Squamata; family Gekkonidae; genus Gekko; species Gekko japonicus. The sequence goes on from NW_015168096.1 coordinate 162,720, forward strand.
TCCAACAACTGCCATTGCAGTTCAGTGGTTAAAGTGTTGGATTAGGCCTGGAGAGATAAGTTAAAATTTTGTTCTTGTGTTAAGTTCTATACACTGAAGAAGTAAAGGTAAAGGTAAAGGTTCCCTTGCTCGAAAGCCAGTCGAATCCGACTCTAGGGTTGCGGTGCTCATCTCCATTTCAAAGCCGAAGAGCCAGTGCTGTCCGAAGACGTTTCCGTGATCATGTGGCCGGCATGACTAAACACCAAGGCGCACGAAACGCTGTTACCTTCCCACCGAAGTGGTACCTATTTATCTACTTGCAATTTCTTGCTTTCGAACTGCTAGGTTGGCAGGAGCTGGAACTAGAGACAGGAGCTCACCCCGTCTTGCAGCACCCGGGTCTTGAACTACTGACCTTTCACAGCCTGCAGTTCAGCGTCTTAACCACTTGAGCCACCGCAGCTCCATCGAAGAAGTAAACATAATGCTAATATATATTGTCACATGAAACGATAAGCGGTTAAGGTTCAGATGGCTTTAATAAAGAATTAGCAAAATTCACGGGAATTATATGATTGTTAGTCACCACGACTATTAACTATCATATCTGAATTAAATCTCCAAGTTCAGAGGCAATATGCTTTTCAATACTAGTTACTCGGCAGGAATTGCAAGACAGGGCTCTTGTCTTTCTTGCAAGCTTCCCATGGTCATCTAGTTGGCCACTGCAAAAAACAAGATGCTGAGTAAAATGGACTGTTTTCTATGGAGAAAAATGTTAATTTGTCTCTCATATGGGAGAAAGGACAGAAATATTCTCAGGGAGGAGACTAAGCCTGGATCAGAGTGAAGAGCACAGTTATAATTTTCTCTCATCTGGATTCCAGATTGTACCTCATTTATTTTGTTTCATAGAATTTAAAAGCCATAGGAATCCAGTCTGGTTGTATCCACAGAGCCCCACCCCTTAATATGCATACCCTCTATCCTGTGTTTCCTTTTGTGGTCTCACTAGAATGTACATGTGGACTGAAAGATACTTGAGAACTGATCCCACCCCCACCCCACATTTGTGACCACATAACTAGCTGACCCAGTGAGATGATACTGAAGGACAGAACTATAGAATATCAGAATCTATGTTGGAATATTGTTTGATTTTTTTCCCCCAGCAGTCTTTAGTGGGCGATAGGAATGTACATACAATTTTGTTTTCTATTTATAGAATGTTTTTAGCAACACCTTTTTCCTACAATTTATGCTCTTTAAAATGTCACTGGTTTTGTGCGAGATACTAAGTGTGGTCCAATTAACTGGCAGTGTTTCTTGCCAAGACTAAATGTTGTAGTATATTAGACTAGCTTAAAGGTTAAATATTCTGAAATGGAAATTTGTAAATTGCCTGGCTACTTGTGAGTAATTCACATTTAATGGCACCTGAAAATAAATGAGTCACATATTATTTCTGTAGGAATAAATTAAACCAGAAATTAATAAAGCCAGTTGAATAGAAAAGACCAGATATCTCTTCTGAAACTACACTATATTGTTCCTTCTGTTCTCTCTCTCTCTCTCTCTCTCTCTCTCTCTCTCTCTCTCTCTCTCTCTCTCTCTGGGTGTGTGTGTATAACCTTTTGTATTCATAGTAAGTGAAATGTAAAACTTGAGAATGCATTCCTTGTAGGGGAATCTTCGCATTAAACCCACAAAGGTTTATTTAAAATGTTGCTACCTTGTCTCTCCATAGGGATGTCTTTGAGTCAGCTTACAATAGAAAACAATACAAAAAAAATAGAACAACTAAGAAGACAATAAAGCAAGCTGCTGCAGGGGGGCATTTTTTAATGTGGCAGATGATAGCTAGTGCATTAGCATCTGCTTAAGACACTGGAGTCCGATCCTACTATAAAACTTCCTGAAAACAACCAGCAGCAGGAAAAGCATAAGGTTGTAGCCTCCTCAAAGAACAACAGTATAAAAGCTAGACCATTTATTGAAACATTTAGTGTGAGCTGCTTTGACATCCCTATGTAGGCAATTGTTCACAATATAAAATGCACAAGGCTAAAAGATAAGCCAGCAGAAGATGAGCCCCTCAGGTCGGAAGGTATCCAGTATGCTACTGGGGAAGAGTAGAGAGCAAGTACAAGTAACCCCAGAAAGAGTGAAGCAGCTGGGCCAAAGCCGAAAGGATGCTCAGCTGTGGATGTGTCTGATGGTGAAAGGAAAGTCAGTTTTTACCATGACAAGCTTACCTTAATTCATAGATCTTACATTCCAGATTCCTATGCAGTATTGTTCTTTGCAGCATCGGACATTCCCAAGATGTCGATGTTCAATCTTGCTATCTCAGTTTTTACCATGACAAGCTTACCTTAATTCATAGATCTTACATTCCAGATTCCTATGCAGTATTGTTCTTTGCAGCATCGGAGATAGCAAGATTGAACATCGACATCTTGGGAATCACTGAACTAAAGTTGATGGGAATGGGCAAATTTAACTCAGAAGATTCTATCTACTGCTGTGGTCAAGAATCCCATAGAAAAAATGGTGTGGCCTTTAAAGTCAACAAGAGAGTGTGAAAGGCAATAATGGAATACAATCTCAAAAATGACAGAATGATCTCAGTCCAAATCCAAGGCAAACCATTCAACATTACAGTAATCCAAGTCTATGCCCCAACCACTGATGCAGAAGAGGACCAGTTCTATGAAGACCTACAACACCTCACAGAACTAACACTCAAAAAAATGTCTTCATCATCATAGGGGACTGGAATGCTCAAGTAGGAAGTCAAAAGGTAATTGGAATAATGGACAAGTATGGCCTTGGAGAGCAAAATGAAGCCGGGCAAAGACTAACAGAGCTTTGTCAAGAGAACATACTGGTCATAGTGAACACCCTCTTCCAACAACCTAAGAGGCGACTCTACACATGGACATCACCAGATGGGCAACACCGAAATCAGATTGACTATATAATTTGCAGTCAAAGATAGAGAAGCTCTATCCAGTCAGTAAAAACAAGACCTGGAGCTGACTGTGGTTCAGATCATGAGCTACTCATTGCAAAATTCAGACTTAAACTGAAGAAAATTGGGAAAACCACGAGGCCATTCAGGTTTGACCTAGATCGCATCCCTGATGAATATACAGTAGAGGTGAAGAATAGATTCAAGGGTCTGGATTTGATAGATAGAGTGCCTGAAGAACTATGGACGGAGGTTCGTGACATTGTACAGGAGGCAGCAATCACCACCATCCCAAAGAAAAAGAAATGTAAGAAAGCAAAGTGGCTTTCTGATGAGGCTTTACAAATAGCAGAGGAAAGAAGGAAAGTGAAAGGCAAAGGCGAAAAGGAAAGATTTACCCAACTGAATGCAGATTTCCAGAGAACAGCAAGGAGAGATAAGGAGGCCTTCCTGAATGAACAGTGCAAAGTAATAGAAGAAAACAATAGAATGGGAAGGACTAGAGATCTCTTCAAGAAAATTGGAGAAATCAAGGGAGCGTTCCATGCAAAGCTGGCCATGATAAAGGACAAAAATGGTAGGGACCTAACAGAAGCAGAAGAGATTAGGAAAAGATGGCAAGAATACACAGAAGAACTATACAAGAAGGATCTCAATGTCCTTGACAACCACAATGGTGTGAACACTGACCTCGAGCCAGACATCCTGGAAGGTGAAGTCAAATGGGCCTTAAAAAGCATTACTAACAACAACGCTAGAAGAGCTGATGGAATCTGAGCTGAGCTATTCAAAGTCTTAAAAGATGATGCTGTTAAAGTGCTGCACTCCATATGCCAGCAAATTTGGAAAACACAACAGTGGCCACAGGATTGGAAAATGTCAATTTGCATTCCAATGCCAAAGAAGGGCAATGCCGAGGAATGTTCAAACTATCGCACAATTGCACTCACTTCACATGCTAGCAAGGTCATGCTCAAGATGCTACAAGCTAGGCTTCAGCAGTACGTGGACAGAGAACTGCCAGAAGTACAAGCTGGGTTTCGAAGAGGGAGAGGAACTAGGGATCAAATTGCCAACATTCGCTGGATTATGGAGAAAGCAAGGGAGTACCAGAAAAACATCTACTTCTGCTTCTTTGACTATGCTAAAGCCTTTGATTGTGTTGATCACAACAAACTACGGCAAGTCCTTAAAGAGATGGGAGTACCAGACCATCTCACATGTCTCTTGAGAAACCTGTACAAGGGTCAAGAAGCGACAGAACCAGATATGGAACAACTGATTGGTTTAGCATAGGAAAAGGAGCACAGCAAGGATATATATTGTCACCCTGCTTATTTAATTTATATGCAGAGTACATCATGCGAAATGCTGGCCTGGATGAATCACAAGCCAGAATTAGATTGCTGGGAAAAACATCAACAACCTCAGATATGCAGACAATACCACTCTAATGGCAGAAAATGAAGAGGACCTAAAGAGCCTCTTGCTCAGGGTGAAAGAGGAGAGCGAAAACGTTGGCTTGAAACTCAACATCAAAAAAACTAAGATCATGGCATCCGGCCCCATCACTCCTTGGCAAATAGAAGGGGAAGTCATGGAAGCAGTGACAGGCTTCATGTTCCTGGGAACCAAGGTCACTGCAGATGGTGACTGCAGTCATGAAATTAAAAGACACCTGCTCCTTGGGAGGAAAATGATGGAAAACCTAGATTTTAGAAATATGTGTGTTGCAAGGTCTAAAATTCAGTCATTATAGGGTTAATGTGTGTTTACCTTGTGAGTTATTGTTTAGACCGGTGGTAAGCAAACTGCGACTCGGGAGCCACATGTGGCTCTTTGGCCCCTTGAGTGTGGCTCTTCCGCCATAGGTGCTGACGGCCTATTCCCTCCATTGTTCTCTATGGTGGGGGGAAAGTAACATTTTTTCCACCATAGAGAACAATGGAGGGGATGGGGCAACCTGTTTGGGGGCTCGTAGAATTGAACCCCCTGGTTCAATGTTCCTGAAACATGGCGGGTATCTCGGGGAGGGGCTCCAGCAGCTACCCTGCGATTCTGGAGCCTCTCCCTCAAGCCCCCTCCCCTCAAACCACCCTCCCTCCAGCTCCCAGAATATACCCTATGTTTTCGCCATTGACTTCAATGGCCCATAGGATACAATGGGGCCAAACTGCAGGAAGCCTCAGCAGCCCTCTGGCCCGAGCACCTTGGGAGGCGGATTGGCAAAAAGCAAAACCAAAAGCGCAGGAACTCGAGAGAATTCCAGGAATGGAGCCAGTTCCTCTTCCACAGCCCAAAATGCGACCCACCAACCCTGAGCTTGCTTTTTCTCATTTGCGAGTCTGGCCTCCGCACTCCTTTAACAAGGCGGCCCTGAAGCTTGGGGCGGCGGGAGTTTCTTTGCATGCAGCTTGTGTGGCTGGCTGAGTGCCTCTTCTGCTTGCCCACCTCTTGCCTCTGCACCTTATCTTCTGCCAGGCATGGAAGAGCCCAGCTCGCCCAGGCTTCTTGCCTCCTGCTGCCTTGGCCCTCTGGTGCACAGGTGAGTCCCCAAAGTTTGACTCTTCCTCTACAAGTCTCTGGCGCTGGAGGTATTCACCTCCTTCCCTCCTGCCTGCTATGGCTGCGTAATTGTGAGAGATTTCTTAGCATAGTGTTCCTGCCAGGGAAGCT
>NW_015168096.1:170687-211071 GCF_001447785.1 Gekko japonicus
AGAGACCGGCCTCGCCACCGCCGCCGAGCCCGGCAAAGGGAGGGGAAGGACCGGCCTCTCCGCCGCCGCCGCCTTGGAGCCGGACGGGCTGGGGGAGGACTGGCCTCGCCGCCGCTGCCGCCTCCTCGGGACATCGAGAGGGGGGGATGGAGGAGACAAAGCTCTTTCAAATCCCCCCCGCGAGTATCGCGGATCCCCGTCTTGTATTTAACTATTTTGCCAATTTTGCCACATATTCTGGTAGCAGAGGTGGATGGTTACTTGGTTGCCTGTTATGCTTAAGTAAAAGCAAGGTTTTGTTTCTTTTAATGATCACTGGATAGAGGAAAAGGCTAATTAGGAAGGCTGCATGGCTTGATTTTTAAAACAACCACTTTTTTCCCTCTGCAAGTTTTTACTCTCTCTGCCACACAAAGCTGCAGCTGAGAAAGGGTTTCAACTCTAATTCTTTAGAGTTTTAAAAGGATTTAAAAGGAAAACTCAGCTAATGAGCAGCTGAGAAGTATTATTTTGAAGTTTTCTTGCACATTTGAAACCCCACGTCTCCTCAGGAGAGACTGGAACCAGGAGGAAACACTAGGAGCTGATTGATTGCTTCAGCCATTCTTGCATCCCTGCTCTGAAGACAGGATAAGCCCTATGAGTGCTTCATGAGTGCCTGCTAAAGCCTGCAGATCAGAATGAGTGATCCAAGCACGTCTTCTGGATCAGCTGGAGATGTGAGTATGTTCCAAGCTGGAGATCTCAACCCGGGGGGGGGGTAGGTCCACTCAAGTTGACTCAGCATAATTTTAATTGGTGGCTCAGCTTCCCATCTTGTTCTCCAGACACCCATCAAGTCTGCATCTATGTTTATCCACCTGGACCCCTCTAAGTGTGGGATACCAAAATTAAAGCAGGGAAATACCTGAGGCCATTGTTGGGTCCAAGGTTCAAATCTTCTGATCTAAAAGAAATTGAACCCCTTTTCAGTTTCTTCGCTCCACGCAGGTATCTGTTAACCTTTGAAAGCCCAATATTTGTCTCACAGATCCAATGGGAGAAAAGGGAAAACTTGACCCCAGAGCTGAAATCGGACATAGTAGGGTATCCTGTTGCTGGAAAAAGATACAGGATATAAAACCCCAAAAATCACACAGTTGTGGAATGCTTCAAGGTGCTGGAACTCACCTTTAAAGCCCTATATGGCCAGGCTCCAACATACCTGAGGGATCGCCTTTCCCCATACATACCCATACATACCCCAGAGAGCACTACAGTCGGGGGTGCAACATCGACTGGTTATTTCAGGGCCCCGTGAGGCTAGGCTCATGGCTACTAGAGCCAGGGCCTTCTCAGTGGTGGCTCCTTACTGGTGGAATGAGCTCCCAGAGGAGATCAGGGCCCTGTGAGATCTTGTGCAGTTCCACAGGGCCAGTAAGATGGAGCTCTTCCACCAGGCCTTCCATTAGGAATCGCCCACCACTACCATCAATAGCCATGAGTGAGAACAATGGTGCAGGCCAGCCATAGCTGAGATCGACCCACACTACCCTGAAGAATTGGAGACCACTGAGCGGAGTGCTCTGAGCCCTGCATTTTAAAGCACACCATCTTGTTTTAATAACTATTGTTGCACTTTGCAATTGTTGATTGTTAAATGGCTTTAAGTGTTGGATGTTTTAAAAGTTTTAATTGTTATATGAATTTTGGGACATTGGGGGCCAAGTAATGTTAGCCGCCCTGAGCCCGCTTGCAGGGAGGGAGGGCTATAAATGCAATAAAATAAACTATATGTAGATGTAAGCAATTTGCCATGTGCTTCCAATGCAACTGATCCAAAGAGTTCTGAGACTGCTCCTGAAGAGTTGGTTGTATGGTTACCTGTGGTGACCATCGGGGAACTGGCAGGTTTACCTTCTGAAGAAACTACCAGAACAGAAGGGGAAGCGGGAACTGCACCAAAGGAGGCAGCAGAACCCACGACAGAACCCACAACAAGTGAGAGACAATCAGAAAGAAGCACTAAAGGGCAACCACCACAGAAATATCGATTTTGTGAAACTGTACAATCTGCAAAAGAACCTAAGTACTGAAAAAAAGTATGCAACTTACCTGCAAGTGAAAGAGACAGATGGATTGAAGCAATGGAACAGGAAATACTATCCATATATGAGATAGAAGCATGGACTCTTACAAAGTTACCTCCCGACAGAAAGCCTGTTGGATGCAAATGGGTATTCAAAATCAAGTATAAAGAAGATGGGAGTGTAGAATTATACAAAGCACACCTAGTAGCCAAAGGTTATTCACAAGGATATAGGACTGGCTACTTTGAGACTTTTGCTCCAGTTATCAATCAAGCAACATTCAGAACACTTCTTAGTGTCGCAGCATCACAAGACATGATTGTAGAGCATCTCGATATAAAGACAGCATTCTCAATGAAGAACTATCTGAGGAAATGTTTATGGAACAACTTTAAAGTCAAAGGACAAGAAAATTACCTTTACAGACTCAACAAAGAACTCTATGGACTAAAACAAGGAGCAAAGGCCTGGCATGACAAAATTTGAGGACTATTGCAGAAGCAAGGCTTTGAACAAGGGAAAGATGAACCTTGCCTGTACACTAGAATTAAAAATGGACAATACCAGTACGTTCTTGTTTAGGTTGATGACTTGATTGTGTTTTGTCAAAACAGAGAGGATATTAAAGAAATAGCTGATGGACTGAACAAGGAAGTAGACGTCAAACAGTTTGGAGACATAAAACACTACCTTGGAATACAAGTTGAAAGACTCGAGAATAGAACCTTTCTTCTATGTCAGAAACAAAAAATTATGGAATTTATAGAATCTGTTGGTTTGAAAAACTGCAAAGCATTATCCATACCACTTGAACCTGCATATCTAAAGGAAAAGGATGGAACACCTCTCAAAGACATTGGAGAATACAGAGAAGCAGTTTGGAAACTTCTCTACTTGAGCAAAACTATGAGACCTGACATCACAGCAGCAGTTGGTATCTTATGCAGAAAAGTTAGTTCACCTAACCATCATCATTGGAGTGCAATAAAGAAACTAGCAAGGTATATGAAAGGAACAATGGACTAAGAACTGAAAATTGCACCATCTGAAGGTCCCAGATTAGTTGAATACATGGACACCAACTGGGAAGAAGAATCAAACAATTTCAGGTCAACAGGCGGATATTTGTTCTTCTATGGGGATGGACTAATAGAGTAGACTTGTAGAAAGCAAACTGTTGTGGTGCAGTCTACAGCAGAAGCTGATTGTGTCTCAGTGCCTGCAGTGAACTTGAATGGATTTTTCATTTGTTGAAGGACTTTGGAATAAGAGAACCTGTACCAGTAGTTATGTTTGAGGACAACCAAGCGTGTATTACTATATGCAAAGGAGAAAGCACCACAGTGAAAAGTAGCTCTATTGGTATTAAGTGTGCACTAATGAAAGATTTGTACCAGAAGGGGCTAATAGAGATTGAACATTGTCGTACAGAGAAAATGGTGGCTGACATTTTGACTAAGCTACTGACCAAAGAAAAATTTGAATGTCTTCGTGAAATGTTGAATATGGCTGATGCAAATGTTGAAGTGAATCATGAGTGATGTTTGTTGTATGTGCATGTATGACCGACTTACATGTTAGACCTTGAGAAGGGGTGTTGGAAATATGTGTGTTGCAAGGTGTAAAATTCAGTCATTATAGGGTTAATGTGTGTTTACCTTGTGGGCTATTATTTAGACTGACCTGGAAGGAAACCTGGCACAATGGGAAGAAAGCCCAGGAAAGTGAAGCCTATTTACTAACAATCATTGGTTAATGCATTCAGGTGATTTCCTTCTAGAGGTCAAGAAGAAATAAGAATCTTATTACTCTCTATGTGTCCGTTGTTGCAAGTATGTAGTCTGGGGTCAAGAAGAAATAAGACTCTTATTACTCTCTATGTGTCCGTTGTTGCAAGCATGTAGTCTTAAATGTTTGTTGTTTTGTAGATTTCCATGAACCCTTCCCTTTAGAAATAAAGATTTTTACATAGAAAGAAAATGCCTCCTCTCCAGTGAAGCAAAGATCCATTGCAATCTCTGAATATTTAATTGTTTTGCCAATTTTTCCAACAGACATCTTAATAAAAAGTAGAGACATCACCCTGCCAACAAAAGTCCGTATGGTCAAAGCAATGGTATTCCCAGTAGTAATGTATGGCTGCAAGAGTTGGACCATAAGGAAGGCCAAGCACTGAAGAATACATGCTTTCAAATTATGGTGCTGGAGAAGACTCTTGAGAGGCCTTGGACTGCAAGGAGATCAAATCAGTCAATCCTGAAAGAAATCAATCCTGACTGTTCCCTGGAAGGCCAGATACTGAAGCTGAAGCTCAGATACTTTGGCCACTAAATAAGAAGGGAGCACTCACTGGAGAAGACCCTGATGCTGGGAAAGATTGAAGGTAAAAAACAAAGGGGATGGCAAAGCATGAGATGGTTAGATAGTGTTATCAATGCAATGAACATGGAGTTAAGCAAACTCCGGAGCAAATAAAATACATCCAAAATCACTTGATCACAATGAAATATCAGGCTGGGCGCTGGAGCACCCCAGGCTTTTGGTCTTGGGTGACTTCAATGTCCATGCCGATGACGCAGCACTAGGACTCTCTCAATGTGTAACAATCCCCACGCACCAGGCCGGGCACACGCTTGATTTGATCTTCACGGCAGGGATTATAGTGGACCGGATTACTGCAGCGGCAGTACCATGGTCGGACCACTTTGCCCTGAAGGCTCGTCTGAATGTCCCACCCCAACCCTGTTTAGGCGGCGAGCAGATTTTAGCTCGCCCGCGGAACCAAATGGACCCTGTTCGGCTTCAGATGGCTCTGCGGGATCCGATGCCCCCTGGCAGCTCACTGGATGAACTTGTGGAGGACTGGTATGACCGACTCTGCACAGCTATCGATGAGATTGCTCCCAGGCACCCTCTGCGCTCTCGCTCTAGGCTGGCCCCTTGGTATGCGCAGGGGTTGCAGCTCATGAAACGAGAGCTAAGACAGCTAGAGAGACGGTGGTGGCGTGCTCGCGACGAAGCATCAAGAACATCCTATGGGACGTTTATGAGATCCTACGAGATGGCAGTCAAGGCTGAGGGAGTTCTATGCAGCCAGGATTGCATCTGCATGCTCACGCCCAGCCCAATTATTTAGAACAATTCAGTCTTTGACAGCTCTGCCCCATGGCAGACAAAACAGTAGGGAATTGGATATTGGCTGTGAGACTTTTGCAAGCTATCTTGCAGATAAAGTCTTGATGCTCTGCCATGACCTCCCTGCCACAATTGAAACAGTGAGCGAACTTGAGGCCCCTTGCGTGCCTTTGTGGGGTTTAGAATGTTTTGACCCACTCAGTCTGGAGGAAGTTGACAGACTGCTCATATCTGCGTGCCCAACCACGTGCCGTCTTGATCCGTGCCCTTCCTGGCTCATTAAAGTGGGCCATGAGGGGTTTCGAGGTGCCGTAAGGGGTTTCGAGGTGCCGTAAGGGTCCATCCTCTCCTGAAAAAAAATATCTTTGGACCGGGCTGGATTGGCCAACTATCGCCCAACCACGTGCCGTCTTGATCCGTGCCCTTCCTGGCTCATTAAAGTGGGCCATGAGGGGTTTCGAGGTGCCGTAAGGGGTTTCGAGGTGCCGTAAGGGTCCATCCTCTCCTGAAAAAAAATATCTTTGGACCGGGCTGGATTGGCCAACTATCAGCCGGTGTCCAATTTGCCCAATTTGATTGAGAGCGCGGTGGCGACACAGCTTCAGAGCTTTCTGGATGATGCTTCTGTCCTGGATCCATTCCAGTCCAGCTTTCACCCAGGTCATGGAATGGAGACAGTGCTGGTCGCCCTGACTGATGACCTTCGGCGGCAGCTGGAATGAGGTGGTGTGGTGGCACTGTTGTTAGATCTGTCAGCCGCGTTTGACACAGTCGACCACCAGTTGCTGACCCACTGCCTCACCGACGTGAGGATACAGGGGCTCGCTCTTCAATGGCTTGCCTCTTTTCTCCAAGGTCAGGAACAGAGGGTGGCGATAGGGGAACAGCAGTCCCGGAGGCACCCACTTGAATGTGGTGTGCCTCAGGGGGCAGTGCTTTCCCCGATGTTGTTTAACATTTACATGTGCCTCCTCGCCCAGATTGCCAGGAGGCAATATGCTGATGACGCCCAGCTCTATCTGATGTTGGGTGGCTGGTCGGGCTCCAACCCAGAAGATCTACACCGGGCACTACAGGCCGTGGCTGGGTGGCTCAGGCTGAGCCGGCTGAAACTAAACCCAGCGAAGACGGAGGTCCTGTGCCTGAGTCAGAGCAGAACGGGGTTGGGGCTCCCTCTCCCGACCTTCGATGGGGCGCCGTTGGTGCCAGCATTGGAGGTTAGGAGTTTGGGAGTGCTCCTGGACTCCTCCTTAACTATGGAGGCCCAGGTGGCAGCCACTGCCAGATCAGCATTTTATCATCTTAGGCTGATTCGGCAGTTGGTTCCCTTCCTCGGCCGCGATGACCTGGCTACAGTGATCCATGTGACAGTCACCTCAAGGTTAGACTACTGTAACGCTCTCTACATGGGGCTGCCTTTGGGGCAGATCCGGAAGCTGCAGCTAGTGCAGAATGCGGTGGCCAGGCTGATGATGGGCCTCCTCAAGTGGGAGCACATCCAGCCTGGACTGAAAGCGCTGCACTGGCTGCCAATAGCATACCAAATCCGCTTCAAAGTGCTGGTATGTACCTTTAAAGCCCTACATGACCAGGGTCCGACTTACCTGAGGGACCGCCTTTCCCCACATATACCCCCAAGAGCACTTCGGTCCGGGGCACAACATTGCCTGGTTGTTCCAGGCCCCCAGGAGGCAAGGCTCGCCGTGTCTAGGGCCAGATTCTTTTCAGTGGCTGCCCCTACCTGGTGGAATGAGCTCCCGGAGGAGATCAGGGCCCTGCGGAACCTTATGCAGTTCCGCAGGGGCTGTAAGATGGAGCTCTTCCGCCAGACTTTCATATAGGGGCCGCCACTACCACTACCACTACCACCACCAATGCGGTGGACAACATCGGGGTTAAGGATGGCCCGGGAAGATCCGCCACAATTTCTGTGTGACTGATACCACTGGATTTACCTGGTTAGGATACGCAATAGGTTAACATCATCCCTGGGGAACTGTCTGTTTACCATCTTGCACGTATCCGGAGACCATCTTGTTTTTAAATTGAGTACAACTGTTATTAATGTTTTTATCTGTTTTATATGGGCTTTGTCCCTTGTAAGCCGCCCTGAGCCTGCTCTGCAGGGAGGGCGGGGTAAAAATCTCAATAAATAAATAATATTCAATGAATGATCAGTAGATTTTCAAGCATAACTAAACTTTACTATGGAGTCCAGGGATGAGATGGATTCTCACAAGGAATCACAGTAAAGAAAAAAAATGTAAATCCTATCTCACAGCCAAAATCTCTTCTCTAAGATTATATACATTTTCAAGGCCATGACGAGGATAATTTCTCCTCCACCCCCCATTTCCCGCATTTAATTCAGCTGCTCTCAACAATCTTTCACATCTGGAGCATTTTTGGACTCATCTGACTGGGGTTTTTTTGTAAATACTTTGCATACTTGGAAGTCCCCCAAGCATGTAGTAACCTTTACTTGTCTGTGAATGAATTGGCTTTGCTGTCTTCATCACCTACACAAGGGCTGGTAACTATTAGGCATAGTGATTCATAGTAAATATCTGAAAGAGGTGTTCATGCCAGTGCTTCATTCTTTCCACTTTTCCTGCCTGCCGATGCAATATTGAATGGAGGGGAGAAGTGGGATGGGATGAGCAATGCAATGATGAAGGTTTCATGGAAATGGCTTCTATGTTTGAAAATAGCTTCAATATGGAGAATGAAAATAATGTTTGCATTTGATATTTAGATGGACTAAAAATATGTCAGCTATGAATCAGGTTATTCAGGTAGTAATCAACATATTTATTTGTTAAATACCAACAAGGTACGAAAATTAGTGAAATATATTCTGCATGTTATTATTGGGCAGTCTGAAAACAAAGCTGGTCTTTTTTCCAGTGAAAATAAAGTGGTACAGAGGCAAGAACAACTTCATATCTTCATGAAAAGAAAGAGGAGCCCTGAAAAACTGAAATTATACCAATGTGGATAACATCCATTTTTTTAACAGTTCATCATCAATGTTTCATAGTAGTGTAATGAAAGTAACTTGGCAATCCTACAGTTGTATCTTTACTCATGAAAAAAACTGAGTAAATGATTTTCTAAATAATTAAGAGCTTGTTTGGAAAGCTTCCCAAAATATGACTTGGGAAGGGGCTGTGGCTCAGTAGCAGAACATCTCTTCGGTGTGCAGAAGATCCCAGGTTCAATCCTTGGCATCTGCAGTTGAAAGGGATCATGTAGTAGGTGATGTGAGACCTCTGCCAGAGACCCTGGAGACACACTGCCAGTCCCACTGGACAATACTGACCTTCATGGACCCATGGTCTGATTCAGTATGAGGCAGCTGCATGTGTGTTCATGACTACCATGACAGCACTATTTCAAAATCCAGCAACTTAATCCTCTTCCTCCTTATGACTGAGGGATAGAAAGGTGGAATAGAATTATTTAATAAATAAATAGCATAAATGAAATCATACGATTCAAAATTCAGTTTTGAATTTTTGAATGTTAACATTTTCAATTTTTGCTGTGAAAATGTATGATTGTTTAAGAGGCACTTTTCAAACAATGAGGGCACCAGTTTCAAATCTGGCACCTGCAGGTGCACAGCACACATCATTGTGTGTTTCCAGACACCTTCTAGCTTCCCCCTACTTTCTGAACCCTTCCACACTCCTTTCTTATAATTTTTAAAGTTCCCTTTATGCTCCTTTGGCCCTCCATCCTTTCTTTACTTTTTACTTTGTGACCTTTCACATTCCTTCCTTGAACTCATGATTGAACACATGAAGCTGCCTTATATTTAGTCAGATCAAGGTCAATATTGTTTACTGTATGAAAAGTACTGGGTTCAACGCATGGAGAACTCGGACTATGACATGCATTCAGATACGTTTATTGTACTTCCAAACAAGACACACAAAACGGCCCTGCAAGGCCAACTATATACACTCCACCTGGCATACCTCTGTCCCCATTGGAGGGTTTGAATATCCCACCAAGGGTGCTATTAGTGGACTCCCAGTGGACTAGGATCCTAGGTTTCCATTGTCTTTGGGACCAAGCTCCTGCTTAAGCTGCAGACTCCGGGTGGTGGTCCCCGTAGATAACACCCCTCCCCTCTTAGTCTTGATCCAACCTATGTTACATAGTCCTTCAGATATGCAGGGGGTCTGTGCTCTCGGAGGAAATGCTGTGGTGTTGGCACAGGGGTGCTCATGGCTGCCTCTGGCTAGCTGACCATTTTGAGCTGTGGTGAGGGCAGCTGTGGGTTCAGGCTGTGTGGCCAGGGACTCAACTGGTGTGGGCTTACCTGTGTGGGGGAGTTCAGGAGTGCTGGCTTGTGGTGCATAGAGTCCTGGTCCCTAGAACTGGGGTTGTGCTTCCGCCTCCGGGAGCTGTTGCCGCCTAAGGTGGTCAATGTGTTTCTTCAGGAGTTGTCCGTCCTCTGTAGAGACCTCATAGGAGACCGGGCCAGAGACTCGGACTACCCAGTCGCCAATCCAGGAGGGCCCCCTCCCAAAGTTCCGGATGAACAGGGGGTCACCTGGAAAGGACCCTTGGGGCGCGTCCCTTTGTTTCATCAGAAGCCTTGAGTCTGGTGCCCGGTCAGGATGCAGGTGGTCCAACAGGATCGTGGGATGTTGGCCCATCAGCAGTTCGGCTGGGCAGTGCCCAATAACAGGGTTTGGGGGCCTCCACGATGGTCTTGACCTTGTTCCTCACCGGATGGAGGCCAGACGCATTGACCCAGAAACCCAGGTAGTCTACCTCTTGGACCCCAAGGAGGCACTTCTCTCTTTTGACCTTGAGGCCCGCTAAGTTGAAACAGCAAAGGACAGCGCGGAGGCAGGAGGTGAAGTTGTCTGGGGTGGCCGTGGCGATAAGGACGTCATCAAAAAATGGCATCACCCCAGGGATCCCTTTCAACAAAGAGTCCATTAGTTGCTGAAATATCCCCGGGGCCACACTTATGCCAAACTGTAACCTCCTGACATTAAAAGCCCCCTGGTGTGTTATAGTAGTCTGGGCCGTCACTGTGGCCTCATCTACAGGCAGTTGTTGGGACGCCTGAGTGAGATCCAACTTTCCAAAAATCTTAGCCCCCACTAAAGAAGCCAAGACGTGACTCACGACCGGGACGGGGTAGGCATGGCCAATAAAGGCCTTATTCAAAGTGTATTTATAGTCCGCGCAGATGCGGACGTCGCCATTAGAGGGTCTCCCATGGCACATGGGAGACTGGTTTTAGGACACCTTGTGCCACCAAACGGTCTAGTTCTGCATCTATCTTCAGCCGCAAAGCAAGCAGAGTGGTGCAGAAACGCATGAGGATAGGTGCAATATGGGGGTCGAGTTGCAAAGAAACAGGGGGTCCCTTGTAACAACCCAGAGCCCCATCAAATACTGCGGGAAACTCCCTGCAAACATCAGCAAAATCCTGTGGCACACATTTATTAACCCCCCCACACTGTGATGCCCAATGGTGCAAACCACGCCCGCCCCAAAAGACTAACCAAATTTCCCTCCACTACTATCAAGTCCAGGAAACCCTCAAACCCTCGGTACTTTACCCGGAAAGTCCCCACACCCCTGATTGGAACCGGGTTCCTCTGGAAGTCCAGTATGCTCAAGGGCGAAGGTCTCAGGTGGGGCCCGACCTTGAGACAAAGTCTGTTCAGTGTTTCCATCGAAATGATGGAAGCCACTGATCCTGAGTCTACTTCCATTTGGCAGGGGGACCCCTCAATCGAATCCTGGACCTGGATCTTTGGGGCTGCTGGCAAGTTGGGGAGGTGTACCTGTAGCAAGGGTTGGCTGGTCAGGAGATAGATGTCATCCGTGCCCTTGGCAGTCTTGTAGTGTGCGGAGGCCTGGCGGCATGGCTGTGGCTGGGGTGGATGGTTCTAGTTGCCCTTGGATCCGCAGACGTGGGCGAGGTGTCCCTGTTTCCTGCATGTGTGGCAGTTGGCGTCCCGGGATCTGCATGACTTGCGCTCATGTGCCTTTCCACAGCTGGCACATGAGGAACATCCAGTAGGCTTAGCGGGGTGTCCGGAGGTTCCGGCGGATTCTGTTGTCTTCTGGCGATGGGGTGTGCAGATGAGACGGACATTGTCCTCGTCTGAGGTTTCAGGCGCTGATTCAGGGAGCACGATACGGGACGCTGTCGGTGATCAGTCGCGGTGGGAGACCGCGTGTGCAATGGCAAGCTGGAGGGCCTCGTTGACTTTGATGTCGGACGTGCCGATCATCTTTCTGTGAAGCTTTATGTCACTGATTTCCTGGGCGAACTGGGTTAAGAGGTTCTCCTCTACCTTCGAGAAGTTGCACTGCATGGCGTGCTGGTGCAGCGCGGCCATTAATGCGGTGGCCATCTCGCCGGGCTTCTGGATGCACCCCTGGAATTCCATCCGTTTGGCCAGCGTTGTTGGCTTGGGTATGAGGTACCTGGTCAGGGTGTCTAAGATCTCCTCATACGTACACTCAAGGATCGCCTTCGGGGCCAGGAGACTTTTTGCGAGCTGGATGGTGTGCACGCCACAAGAGCTGAAAAGGAGAGCCCTTCTCTTGCCTGCATCGGTGATTTCATGGAAGGCGAGATGGCAGGGTAGTTGGTCTGTCCACAAAACCCAGAGCTCAGGATGAGTGTGGTAAAAAACCTCAAGTTGCCTCTGAGTGGTGGCCATGGCTCTAGCACAGAGTGGGGGAGCAGTGTTCAGCAGTGCCGGGTGTGGTGCGGTGCTGCTCATGAGTGGTGAGAGTTGCGGTGGCATTTCTGGAACGATGCTCGGTGCTGCGCTGGAAGGTGAGCCTGGCCTGCTCATCGGGATCCCATCCTCATCGCCACTGAAAAGTACTGGGTTTGACGCATGGTGAACTTGAACTACAACAAGCTTTCAGATGCATTTATTGTACTTCCAAACAAGACACACAAAATGGCCCTGCAAGGCCAACTATATACACTCCACCT
The DNA here is from genome assembly GCF_001447785.1 of Gekko japonicus. Lineage (NCBI taxonomy): Eukaryota > Metazoa > Chordata > Lepidosauria > Squamata > Gekkonidae > Gekko > Gekko japonicus. The sequence goes on from NW_015168096.1 coordinate 182,883, forward strand.
GGCACACCTCTGTCCCCATTGGAGGGTTTGAATATACCGCCAAGGGTGCTATTGGTGGACTGCTGGTGGACTAGGATCCTAGGTTCCCATTGTCTTTGGGACCAAGCTCCTGCTTAAGCCGTGGACCCCTGGTGGCAGTCTGCGTACATAACACTGTAACAAACAACAGCTCTCCAGGCTTACAAGGGGAGGTCTTTCACATCACTTTCTTCCTAATCCTTTAAACTGGAGATTGAACCTGGGGTCTTCAGCATGCCAGGCAGATGCTCTTCCACTGAGTCATGGTTCCTTTCTCTGCTGTCTTTCTTTCTCTGGTCTCTCTGTCCTTCACCTGTAACTCATCCCACTTTTCCAGATTTGACATGTGATAAAGGCAATGGGAGTAGGCAAGGTAGAATTGGTGGGGACAGGGGCCAAGTTCCAATTGTCTTGAAGTGCAGGCAGTAGACACACCTTTAAGGATAATGTTGCTTGAAATTACTGCATAACAAAAATATGCAGAAATATCAACCAGCAGCAGAAAGAAGTGGGGCAGCATGTCTATCATTACAAGATATGAAAGTAAACAAGAGAAGAGTCAGAAGACATGATGAAGGAGGAGAAGAACGGAAGTTTTAAAATCCTCTAGTCTCAGCAAAGGAAATTCATCCACCCTTCTACTATCTGCCATATCCAGAATACCTTCAAGCACACACCTGTTAAATTCATTGTACATAGGTCCTCACTATTGGCTTCAACTGGATTCTTCTATCTGAGACACCAATTTTATGGCAACTAAGACTATCCAGAACAATTGGATAACACAGCTAATAAGCTTAGGCAATTACACTACTACCGGAAAGTTTTCTCGGTGGTGCCCACTATACTTTCTCAAAATTTTGAAAATGGTCACAGATTCAACATGATTGGGGGTCCTTCATTTGAGGCATTATCCATATCTGATCCCTTTCTAAATTCAGCTGCTTGAACAAGGGAAAAGATTTACTTGGGGCAATCTCCCCGACCAGTTCTAGGCAGTACTTGGCATGAGAGCATGAACACAGTTCCTTGCCAGCCATTATATTCAATAGTATCACTATTTCTAAAGCTAGTAAAATGAGGTCTCAGGAGATGGAAAGTTCAAACAAATGTACTTAATACTATACAATTATTACTATAAATGAACTTTAAAATTGTTGTTTCTTCAAACTTCAGTTTATTTATTTAAATTTATTTAAAACATTTATTAGCTACCTTGCGAAACATAAGGCAGAATATAATATGAATAAAATGATGCTAAAGAACACAGTAAAAACATTATGAATGAAGCAACAATTATAAAAACACATAAATGGTTACATTTTTAAAAATCCCATTAGGACTGCCAAAAAATAAAAAAAACTAAATCAGTCAAATGAAGTCCTAAATAACATTTTCTTCAACTGCCTCCTGAAGATCAACACTAATTGGGCCAGGCACCCCTCCCTGGGGAGATTTTTCCATGATCGTGGAGGTGCCAAAAAAGGCCCTCTCTCATGTGCCAAACAGACAAGCTTCTTTGGTTGGTGGGACAGTCAGAAGGGCTTCTTCCTGCGATCTTAGTTCTTAGGCAGGAACATATGGGAGAAGAAGGTCCTTCAGATATCCCAGTCACAAGCCATGTAGGGCTTTAAAGGACAAAGCCAACAACTTGAATTGGGCTTGGGATCGGATTGATAGCCAGTGTAATTGCTGTAGCATTGGGGTCATATGCTCCCAGTAGTTTGCCCCAACCAGCAGTCTAGCTGCAGCATTCTGCATTAGCTTCAGCTTCTGAATGCTCTTCAGGTCTAGCCCCAAGCAGAGCTCATTGCAATAGCCCAGTCTAGGTGTAACTAAGGAATGGGTCACTGTGGCTAGATCAGACTGACACAGGAACAGGTGACCAGCCTGCACACCAGTTGAAGCTGGGCAAAAGCACTGTGAGCCACCACAGGCACCTCATTTGCTAAGGTGACCACTGTGGCAAGCAGCATTCCCATGCTGCAAACCTGGATTTCAATGAGGAGTATAACCCCATCCAAGCCAGGAGATATCTCAAGACCCTGGTCTGCCTTTCTATGAGCCCAGAGAACCTCTGCCTTGTCAGGATTAACTTTCAGTTTATTTACCCTCATCTAGCCCATTGCTGACTCCAAGCACCAGTTCAGAACATCAAAAGCATCCTCAGAATTTGGTGGAAAAGAAAGGTAGAGCAGGGTACCAGCATGATATTGGTGACATTGTGGCCCTTACATCACAATGACTTCTCCCAATGTCCATGGTGCATAGCAGGAATCCCTCAAAACTACTTTCTGAGACCAACCCCCAGAAATTACTTGAACCACCAGAACACAGTACTGCTTAGTCCCATTGCCAAGAGGCAGCTCAGGAGGATACCATGATCAATAGTATCAAAAGCCACTGAGAGATCCAGCAGATCTAGTGGGGTCCCATTCCCCCTGTTTAGTTCTTGATACAGATCATCAACCAGGAAGATCAAAGCAGTCTCTTTTCCAAATCCTGGCCTGAAGACAGATTGAAATGCATCCAGAAAAATCAGTTTATTCCAAGAGCCTCTGGGAGGGAGTTCCATAGTTTTGGTGCCATGACCAAGAAGGCCCTTTCTTGGGTTGCTACCCATCTAGCCTCAGATGGTGGGGACACCTGAAGCAGATGATCCAATGAAACAGAAGTACAACAGTGCTCGTAGATACTGATCTTTCAGCTGCCTCCTTCCTAGGTGATCTTTTCAGATCTCTGAAAAGCTGAGGGTCCTGTATGAACAATAAGATGTGAGGTGAATGCAGTGAGGAGGTGAAACTGGCAAACCCCCCTCCATTTTCTTTGGTTCCATTGGCATATGAAGCTGTTGACAGACTGTGGGAGCAATGACATCTGCTGCATTGCAGGTATGTTAGGGTTTTTGTTTGTTTTTTTGTTTCGTCTTCTGTTATAGTTCAGTGTCTCCTTTGACACAATATAATATTTGTTATTTCAGTCTTTGTAAAATGATGCCACAGGAGATTGTTTGTGGAATAAACAAACTTTACTTAATACTCTTCAATTCTGAACTAAAAATGATTGCTGCCTTATACTTCAGTTTTCTACTGGTATTTGCCAGAACTGTTTTCCTCTAAAATCCCAGTCATGGAATTCCTTAGTTCATATTATCATCACAACAGTCTTCTAAACTACTGTACTGTCATTAACAGGACTTGTGGAGGAGGATCACTGCTTGATGGGTGATGTAGTCTGAGATGACAGGAAGCAAGGCAAAAAAATAGAGTTTTCCCTCCGAATGTGATCGATGTGGTTGCGTCACCTCTGGTGACGCAGCCACGCTGCGCTTTGGCGGCGGAAGTCGGGCCTCCAAAGCAGGAGTTTACCTGCCACCCACCCCCACTTGACAGCCCTAGAGAAGAAGCCAGTCAATGCTAATTCTTCGTTGGGGCATCCCGTAGTAAGGGAGCCATGTTCAGGTCAATGGCATGCTTAGGATTCAGTTTTCGTATGTCCCTTGCTACTGCATGCAGCCTCTCATCATGGATTAGTGGTAGCATGCCCAAAGCTGAACATGCTATTATTGTACACAAAACATTCTCATCACAGGCTTATTCTAGACCAGTTTATACAATGAAAGCATGTGGGGGGAGTGGGATTTAGCTTGTGGTAACGAGCCCTACACTGACCTTAGTGAATTCATTGGAAAGGGCTGCAATTGATATATGCCAATCAAGTGACCTTTGATTGTGACCTTGAGCTCTGATAACTTTCACCCTATGAAGAACAGGGATTTTGAGGTTTATTGTCTTTCTATGCTCTGAGGACACCAGAAAGTTTTTCTGTTCTGTTTATGAATTCTCAGTTTGAGAGTCACGGTGATACATGTCAGATTGTCTTGAAATTCCATGAAAAGTCCAAGATATGAACTGAGTGATATGCAGAGGTTGATTTGGGGGGGATCGTGGGGGATTGCAGTTCCCCCAGGTGAGGTGCAGGGGGCGGGGCACATGACGAAGCCCTGCCCCCTTCTTCCGGCCGCCGCCTTCTTCCAGCCTCATTCTGTTGCAGAAGGAGGAAGAAGCAGGAGGGTAAGTTGGCGTCCTCCCCCTCTGCCTGGCCGAGGCCACTCCACGAGGCCTCCGCAAGGACTCCCAGCCCCATCCAGGAGCTTCCCCGAGGTAGCTGTGTTAGTCTGTTGCTGCAAAACAGTCCAAGAGTTCAAATAGCACCTTTAAGACTAACAAATAGCACCTTTAAGACTAACCTTTAAGACTAAGACTAACTGAGTGGTGGGTGTGGCCTTATGAGACACTTCCGGTGATGGCAGGGGGTGTGGCCTTATGACACACTTCCGGTGATGTCAGGGGTGTGTGGCATATGCTAATGAGTTATGCTAATGAGTTCCCCTAGCTCTTTTTCTACGAAACGACCCCTGGTGATATGCAAGCACAGTAATATGCAGGTAGGCTTTGTTGTGTATAGGTAGGCCTCTACCATTAGCTTAGTTCCTGTTTGCATAAAAGAGACTATGTGTGTTCAATAGCACATGTATAGCTCAGCCTACACCTTTGGGTGAATATGCAGAAGTGGAAATACAGCCTACAATCACAACACTACTCTCCCCTCCACTCTAGTCACTGCATCACATTCACTGCATCCATAAATGAAAGAGGACCACAGGTTGAGACAAGGGTTGCCAGGTCTGGGTTGGAAAATACCTGGAGACTTTGGGGGTGGAGCCAGGAGAGGGTGGAGTTGGGGAGGGGAGGGGCCTCAGCATAGTACAGTGCCATAGAGTCCATTTTCTCCAGGGGAGCTGAACTCTGTCAGCTGGAGATCAGTTCTAAAAGCAGGAGATCCCCAGGCCCCACCTGGAGGCTGGCAGCCCTAGTTCAGACAGTTGTATGAAGTGGTCACAATATGCCACCTAACTACATACCCACCTTCCACACCAAGAGAGCTTGGAGCTCATGCTGCCTTCACAATATTTATGAGTCTTTATAGGGCAGCTTTCAGAGAGACTTACAGTATCACATAGAATTAGAATGATGGGCAATTTGTGCTTCCTTTTTGTCTTTTTAGTGCTGTCTTAGTGTTGCTCATTAGTGTATCCTCCTCCTCAGTGAGATAATTATACTATATCTACATTTGAAATAAATGGCTTAGATCCATCAGTAATGTCTGTGGTGGGAGGGGATGGAAGTTCACAGAGTAGCACTTTGCCTCTCCCCTCCCACTGCAGCCAAAATGTGCCCTGATTAATGCTGCTCCTTGAGAACAGGGTACTCAGGAGAGACTTAGAGGCAAGGAACTATACCAGTGACCATAGCTTGTTGTTTGTTCCCCACATCTGCCATGAAGAGGTATAAGTTTCCTCAGTACTCAGAGGTTTTGTGTAGTTATCCTAGCTAATATCTACAGTATTTTCTCAAATGCAAGACTAGCATAAAAAGGAGGGCGGTCCTTTATTCACCCATACAAGTTACAGTTATGTCCAATTTTATACACACAAACACAAAATATTTTAAGAGTGCCATCTTACATTCAGGGATGTCTTCCTTTTGAGTAAATTCAGTATTGATAAAATCATCTGTCATGAATCTATATTGCTTCCCCATCCCCTTCTCTATTTGAAACAATAAAGAGGAAGTTCAAGTCACTCATGCTATTGGAACTTCTGCATAACTTTAAAAGCTGTGCTTATTTTGTTGGTATGAGAGCCACCATGCTGCTGGTCCCAAAATGATATAACAGAATATGCCCTCAGATTCTTTCTATTGTGTTTTTTATTAGCAGGAGCAGTGTCGGTCTATCATCTAGCTATCAATTATATTTGCTCGGAGGAGCTCTAAGTGACATGTAAGGGACTTTTCCCACCTTATCTTCAAAACAATTTTTGGAGATATGATCTTCCGGTGAGATTTGTAAGTAAATGAATATTTGAATCTGGGTCTCCATCCAGTATTCTAGTGACGGCATCACTCTGGATTCTAACCTACAGATGAGACTGAAATATGCAGCATTTCCAAGAAGAGCTGCCTGTGAAAATTATTCTGGTCTCTCAAGTCACGCGAGATCTTGAAATGAATCATTCATTATCTCTCAGGATTTGTTTCAGAACAGAGGTGAAGCAATTTATAAATCTGTTGAAAATTACATCCCTAATTAAAATGAGAGCTAGTACTTTAGTTTCACTGTCTTGTGAATCTAAACCCTTGTACTTCAAAATGTAGACATTAAGTTTTCATGAACTCTATTCTTACATATTTAAAACTAAGAAAAGAGTGTTTTCACACAAATATTTTTTCAAAAGTATTTGAGAAATATCTCCTGCTGCGCCTCAGGATCGATACAATCCTAGGGCCCATAGTAGCCACTAAAAGGGTGCAACTGCCTTTAAACTTGGTTTTATATGGAACATCAGGCAGTTTCCATTCTCGTATACACACCAACCATGGTTTTGAAGTAAAGCACAATCATATGGTAGAACACTGTTATACAATTAGTGATTGCACATGACCATTTGACCAAACAGATCCAGCAATAATCATGCTCTGTCCTTAGGTTTGGATGCCACCTACACTTTTCACAGGAGCAAGGAATACCCGCTCCCATGGGAGCTCAAAATACCCCACCAAATGCTGCTCCCAGGAATAGCTTGAAGGGCAATCAGAGGTCTCCCTCAGGAACTAGTGAAAATCATTATCTTCTTTGGACCACCAGAAATTCTAGTCAGGATCCAAGCCTTAGCTTCATAGATCTGAAAGAAATATTTTGTTGTTGATGATGGTGGTTTATTAGTATAGTGATTTCAGTGTTGAAGTTTTTCACATAATTATCACAATTTTTTCTATAACCCTGTAAGGTAGAACAGAGGTGTAGATGTGTTAGTCTTCTGTAACAGAAATGAAGAGGAGTCTTGTGCCAGTTTAAAACATAACATGTTTTTATTCCAGCATCATTTTTCATGGACTAGAGTATCCCTGTGATGATGAGATTTTAACTGGCAAACAAAATAGTGGCTTTCATTTGTGAACATTCCATCTCAAATCTGTATTTTGAATCTGAAATTTTACCCCCAAATTTAAAATTTCATTGTTGCAAATCTGTGTCTTATTTTGATTTTGACAGGGGTCAAATGTGAATTTAGCAGGAAATATGACATACAATTGCCAGTCAACTGTTAGATACAGTTAAATGGTAAACATGATTGCATATCAGCTATAAAATCCTATGAAATATTGGCACTGAAATTATATAGCTTCAAATGTGAAATGCAAATACAAAACAATATTCAGCAATATATAAAGAGAATATTTGAAATCAAAATTGACAGAGGAGAATTTTGGTGGAACAAATTTACTTCCACTGTAGCCCCATTACAAATAGAGTTTATGGACCCTGTTAACTTTTACCACCAACAAACATTACTATGTCACCAGAGGGCAGTGTTAATAGGCCTAATCCAGCAATTCAGGAGGCCTTTATTTCAAGGCCCTCCCCTCTCTAGCAACAGAGGTGTCAGCCTTCTCCTCTCACCTAATCCTACTGCCACCCTCTCATAAAAGAAGCCCATCTGCTTTCATAATGCTTTGCCTGACCCCAAAGGTAAACTGTGGATGGGTATTCCCTAAATTCTCCAGACCAGAGAAAATAATGGTTAATTACATCCTTTCTTTCCCAATTTGTGCATGTAGTCATTCTAGCCTTTGTTTGCCATTAGCTTTAAATAACATTTATGTTATTTAAAAATGAAAACCAAAAGATTAGGCAGGGAAATGGAATTTTTGAAATAAACAATTCTGCTTTGGTGTAGAAAAGAAGTAAATGAGGGAGCTAACGAAGCATTTGATAGTTGTCTGTAAATAGAATGTTTGCCTCGAGTGCCTATAGATTCTTCTTAAGTTAGAATACCATTGATTTTAAAAAGGAAAAGAAAAGAAAGCCCCTCCTGTAGATCCACACTGGCTAAGTCTTTGCCATTGTTGTGTCATTTTTTGAATGTGCTCACCATGATGTACCAGCTCAGAATAGCCAGAACCCCTCATTTACACAGGAAACAGACGGCGAAAACACACTCGTGTCCTCTACAGACAGTGTGGTAAATCGCACTGGTCAGTGCTGAACAATATACAACAGGCAATTATGATTCAAGTGTCCAAATTATAATCAGTTTGACAAATGTCCACAAGCGTCTTCGTTCTATTTTATATTTTCAGTAAGACAAGGCAATCATACAAGCAGACAATTCCATCAGGGAAGCTTGTTAGCTGCTTAGTCTGTTAAACCCTGGTTGCCATAGCATCTCGAGTTGAAAAAGCTGCCGATTGGCATGAAAAAGCATGTCGACAATTGCCCTGTCACAGCATGCAAGCCAGGTCTGCTCAAAGGCAGTACACTACAAGTTTTCTTTCCCAGTTTGCACTACCCCATGCTGTTTAATAATATCCATTTACTGGTATTGGGATTGATCTAGTGCAGTGTGTAAAATCCGCATCTAGTGAGATTGCTTTTCACTTGGTGTGACTCCCCCCCCCCCTTATTTTAACAAATGGAGACATGGCAATTAATTCATAAATGAAATTTTGTATTTACCCAAAAGGAAGCCTGTGTAAATATGCTATGTCGATTGAAAATGTGACTGACCAGCACATTACTGAGATAATCAGGTTTACTAAATAGGACAGAAATCTTTTCAATAGCCTTTCAAACAAGTTCAGCATAGTTAGCCATTCCTTCTTAAACACAACAAAGGACTGCTCTGCATTGTGAATGCTGCATTATCTAAAACACATAGGTAGAGTATACCATCTTTCCCCCCATTGCATAATATAATTAAACCAATTACCAAGCGATACCAATTACCAGTTTGCCTACTGATAATAGTCCTAACATTTGACAAGTGTATGTAGGAAACAGAATGGGTAACAAATTATTCTTCACAAAAATCTTATTGTACACTTTAGATCTTTACAGATGACCATGCATTACTTACAATGCCCAATCCTTCCATGTCAAATAAATGCCTTCACCTTGAGTTAATGCTTGTATGCCAATAAAGGTTATTGGAATTGGAGTTAATGTATTTTGTAATCTTCAGTGTGGACCTATGATAATATTTACAACTCACCTTTTGCCTTTTGTTGGGCTACCAAAAGATAATCCAAACAACTATCCAAGTTGGATCAAGGGGGCAGGGAAATCTTCTTATCAAGAATTTACACTTGGTTTATTCAGACTTTCCCTTTCATTATCACCTTCTAATCTGTTCTGTCACTTCATTTTACTTTTCCTTCAGTGCCACAATGCAAGAAAATCTGATAACTACAGACTCAGTAACACAACTGGCAAGCCAAAGGAAAGTCAACAGATATGGATTTTCCCCACTATCACCAATGCACAAACAAACATTTTCCAGCATCAATTCACTTTTTCTTCTGTTTGTCGCATGTAGGCATCTTTTTCTTTTTTTACTGAACTGCTTACTAATGTTTGTTTTACCAAATCCATTAAGGGCCTCAATGCATGCCATAATTAGAAGTAAAACATGAGAGGCATGGCAACATTCACTTTACATTGCGTTAGTACTGCTATCAGCTCATAAAAAAAGGAAACTTTCAAATTTGTCTTGCTTTTGATGGTTTCAACACAGAGAAAATGCTCTAGAGTAACTTTTATTTTTACTTGAGTTTATTCCTCTGATTTGCCGTGTAGAATACAAAAAGTTCATTCTTCTGAAGGTTAACAGTGTGTATTTATTTTAAAAGGGTTTTTGTTATGTTCCATGTTTCAAGCCTCTATAATTAAGGGTCTGTTAACATTTCCATTATACTTCTCCCACCCCCGTTCTCCGGGAGTTTATAACTTACAGCAGTGATAAATATTAACCTGAAGCTGAAACTTGTCATATATAGTCTCGGTCTGAAAAAAAGCTATTCCCCCTGCCCCGAAATCTGTGTGTCCAGTTTCAGTTTATAAAATCTATCTCTCATAAGCTGTATATGTGTGTGTGTAACTGCAAAGTCAATGTTGGCTAAACATCAACATTTATACAATATAGATTATATAATTCGTCCATGTTATGATTTAAACCAGTAGAGACTTTCAGTTGTGGTTACTGGATTCTATCCTTCCATAGACCTTCAGACAACCTAGTTTCATCCAATTCTCTCATTTAGTAGACTGAAAATGTCTACATCCATTGGAGGAGGCTGTCTGGATATATGTGTGTTACATGTGGAAGAATTCAAAAATAGTCATGGGGGTTCAATCAGAGCTCTTCTGATCAAATGTGAAATTATATATGAGCTCAGCAGTTAGTAGGATGGCAGTAAGAGGGCTTATTAGGGTTCATATTTTAGCCAACGGAATGCATGACTTCAGATATTTTGATATACCACTTCTCTGTAACAGATTCCCCTGCTCCCATATGAATGATTCTGTCTCTCACATGAGCTAAACTTTGGAGGCCCTGCCCACTTTCTCAAGTGGGGCAGATAGCTGCAAGGCTGGAACCTTCTTTGTTGTAGTTCCCATGATGTACAGTGCCCTTAACAGTGCCATGTTGCCAAGTGTCTTGAGTTTTCAGCACCAGGCTAAGACCTGTGTTTTGTCCCCGACATTCTGTTGGTTTGTTGTTATGGTATATGTGTATGTTTTCTTTTGCTGTTTGCCTTTTAAAAATTATTTTTAAGTACTCTTGGAATACTTTCATAAGTATATATTTGTATTGCTGGGGGGGGGGACCTTTTCTTGCAAGCTCCCTCAAGAGTCACCCCCAATACAACAATGTGGCCCAAGATAGGTAATCATAAATGATATGTAAACCGCTCAGAGACCCTTTGGGGTCAGAGCGGTATATAAGCCGAAAGGTAAATAAATAAGTAAATAAAATAAGAGTCAAGTTTTGTTATAGAATGCAGAATACAAGTAATTATAATAAAATATATTGATTATGATTAGGGTTACATTTTCTTGTTTCCATATGGGCTTTTTAGTGCCAAGTGCATAATACAGAAACCAGAGGCTGACTCAGAAAATGCTGAAAGCCCTTTACCTGTTGTCATGTTGTATGTATTTTGGCAAAGGCAGGACAACACATAATATCATGTCCAGACATGAATAACTTTTATCCCATAGCATGGAAGGGGTTAGAGAGAACTTGATAATAGCTTACTGGTTTTGGTGAGAGAACTTGATAATAGCTTACTGGTTTTGTTCAATACTAGAAGCTAGGCCTAAAAGTTAACACCAGACCAGCGGTGTACCTTTTGGTCTCTTAAAGCAACCACAGTTGTTCTTCAGTCTGATTTGTGCCTTACATATTGGGAGAAAATCCACTTTAGTACAATTTACTTCATCACAATCCTATTGCTTTACTATATAGGGCCTGGATAAGAAAGAGGTGGAAGGACTCTTACATAAGTCTGTTTTGCATGAAGGGCTGTATTGACACAATGCTGAATATTGTACTTGCACTCTAGCTGTTATTCATAAGTGGATCTTCCAGTATGGGCAAGCCAATCCACTTGCTAGTTATTGCTACAATGCAATGATATACATTTATAAGACATACAATATTACAAGCCAACAGTTCACAGTGTCACCAGTTTTCCAACAATTTATAGTCCAACAGAATCAACAAATTACAAAGAGTCCGGCTTCAACTTCGTTTCGATGGAAAACGTCATCAGAAGTGATTACCAGCAACCATTATGTGTTTGAATCCTATTTTTCAGATGAACAGAACATTCTCTATGTTTCTAGTATCTAGTATCCTATAAGTGCTAAGAATGATAAATCACTGTTAGAAGCATTTAGTAGCTGTAAGAACTCCACATAGAGATTTGCCCACGTGTAAAAAGTTTTTAAGCCTATTGAAGGGCTAGTCCCAGATCGTATACTGCATAGCAACATAGAGAATGTTCTGTTCATCTGCAAAATAGGATTCAAACAGATAATGGTTGCTGGTAATCACTTCTGATGATGTTTTCCATCGAAACGAAGTTGAAACCGGACTCTTCGTAATTTGTTGATACTGTTGGACTGTAAATTGTTGGAAAACTGTTGACACTGTGAACTGTTGTACAGTGCAATGATAGCACAATATCCAAAGATGCATGGATGTAGTGGGTTGCCCAAAAGCAGATCTGGATGACTTCCTTCCACTTCCCAAATTAGGAGACTCCCCCATACACTGACGTTTTATAGGCTTGCAATTGATCCCAGCTAAGTCACTTTAAAGTCGAGTATTTCTGTTTGAATGAATCATGAATTCTAGTAGCAGCAGTTTTGCCTTTGCAAATCCATTCCTTTAAAACTTCTGTAGTGCTGTGTACAACAGGTGAACATGTTTCAGTGACAGCGTGGGATTTTGTCATTTTAAATTTATTCCAGTACTTCAAAAATTAATAAAGGCGGATTATTATCACCTGCTTAAACACTGTATGAATTGTACTAAATATTTTCCTTTCTGAGTTATGATGCCTAAGAAACATGTGTCAATAGCTGTTTGTCTTCTAATTAGCACTGGCGGTATACGGTAAACTACCATACACCTGAGATTTACTGAGAGAAAACAGTATGTGTTCAAATATTTGTAAATAGGAGGCACTAGTGGGAGAGGAAGAATTATGTGTCAAGGTGAATTCAGTAGCTCATAAAGGAAGCATCACATAACAATGCCTGCTTTAGTAAAAATAAAAAGCTTTCTTGCCACAGTTATAAATGGAAAACTTGATGTCAAATAACAAAATGAGGGTTACATGTTGCATGTGCTGTGTGTGTGTGTGTGTGTGTGTGTGTGTGTGTGTGTGTAAATTGCTGTAGAATAGCTTGTTCTTTTCTGTTGTATTTTGCCTTCTTCTCAAATGTTCTTCAACTGCCTGAAAGCACATTAACTGCCAGATAGGTGTCACACTGATGTCTCCATGCAGTAGCTTACAGACGTGAATTTGCTACGAGCTATTTAATCATCAGAGTATTGATTTTCCTCAGCTTTCCTTCATTTTAACCCCATAGCAGGCTCCTGTAATTTCCTTTGGACAAAGTGTAACCAAACTGTGCTAAGTGATGTTGATTTGCAGGCATAAGTAAAGGGGTAAATATAAATTAACAAGCTATAAACATTTTACAAGTAGGGAGTCAATAAAAACAGTGTCTGCAGTTCTGGAGGGGGAAAAATGATTTTGAAGCTGCCTCTTAACAAAGGTGTCCAAAGAAACTGACAAGAGTCTGAGAATAATTTTTTGCGCTTTGTGATTAAGAATTGATCAGTCTAAAAGCCTCAGATGCAACTGAATCACCCATACACCGCTGGACTGAAAGGACACAGCAGGGGCTGGTATTTGTTTGTTAAACTCCCATGATTCCAAGTAGATAATTGGTCTGTGAACTTCATGTCAGAATCTGAATTTGCTTTCTTGCTTCCCAGCTGGCTGTGCACTGGTGGTTTATAGACTTCTGTGTACATATTTAGCCAGCAGCAAACCTCACATCTTTAATGTAAAAGGTGTTTTGTTGTGTTTTTCAGGTGCTGAGTGGGAAGCCCCCCACTCCAGAAGCTCATTAAAAGGGCCAAGTTACAGTACAGTTTTATTTCTGCCACAGCATTTCTGAAAACAGTGACAAGGATTAATACATTTCGTTGATGCTGGAAAAAGCCTGACAGAGTGTCCCTGGTGAATTTGATCATCTGTTTTGTTGCTTGCGTAAGATTCAGTCTCTTGTTATACCCACTTAGGTTGCAGCTGTAAAGCAATAAGAATGTAGAACTCACCATGAGAACTTTGTGCAAGCAAATGGTTTTAATCAGCATTACCCATTATATCTATGTATGATATGGAATTGATACAGTCTCAAAAACCATGTTCTAAAGGAGTTGCTTATGAGAATACAAGGGAACTGTGCTTGTAGCTGCAACCAGTTTTTGTTGTTTCATCTCCCACAGTGAGCTGCTTTTGAAACTGGACAACAGCTTTCCTTATCAGCTGGGGGAGCTGCAGCAACAAAAATAAATACAGCCTCTGTCCCTTCACGTTTGTATCACAGTTATCTCTATTGGATTGTGTGTGTGTGTGTGTGTGTGGAGAGAGAGAGAGAGAGAGAGAGAGAGAGAGAGAGAGAGAGAGAGAGAGCTTGTATGTGGACATGGTACAGATATTGGTAGCTGGATGGATTATAAAGATTGAGTTTACTAGCTAAATAGCAGTCCTTGGGAGAAAGATTCAGAGGTTATACTTGATAACAGACCGAACATTAGTCCATAATGGGAGACTGTGACCTAAAGCGTCAGTGCTATTTTAATTACAGTTGACAGGACTGGTGTTTCTAATCCACGGGAAGTAACAATGCTACTGCACTGTGGTGTTCAGTTTCTGAATTATAGCTGAGGTGTGGACAGGATATGGAAGATTCTAGAAAAATGTGAATGAGTGTGGAAGACAAATCTTATGAGGAATGCATGAACGAACTAGGTACGTTCAGGGCTTCAAACCAAATTTAAACCAAAGAGTAAAAGTCCAGTTTGGGGGAGGAGCTGGAAATCCTAACTAAAGAAGAATCGATAGTATGTACTGCCTGGGAAAGTTTTTTCCTTAAAAGGTTCCAAGAAAACTTTGGACAGCCATCGGTCAGAGTTGTGGAACCCTTTGTACAAAAGCTAGCTAGACAGATACTAATGTATAATATGAATATGCAACAGAGTACTTTGAATCTGTCTTGATGTTACTTTTATCTTGTTGTGGCTCTTGAAAAGCTATTTTGAAATGTTTGTGGAATCCCTTCCAAGGATTTTCATAATTCTGTCAGTAAACCTGCACCTACAGATTGCCTAAAAAGTCATATCCATGAATATAGAGGCTGACAAAGTAATTGCTTTCTTGGCCTCAATTCAGGAAAGCAGACTATTTGCGAAAGTGCTGAAACAACTTTAAAGGAATGAGCTTCAAAAATTTATTTTTAATTGAAATATATGGCATTTTTGGACCACATTTTAATGACTTCCCAATCTGATGCTTAATGAAAATATATTGCATTCCATTTGGGATAAAGAATGTGACAGTGCAATAAGTGTCTGTGTTCAGAAAAGAAGGAAGCCCACACAGATGGCAATGTGTGAGCATTAGAGTAGGCCTAAGGCAGCCTTCCATAGATCTTTAATGTACTGGCAGCTAATTATTGCTAAACTAAATAACAGCTAGTTGGTAGCTGCAGTGCACTGCCAGAACAATAGGAAGTGCCTACGAAAATGATGAATACATTTCCCAGGAAAGGAAACTTGCCTGCTCAACAATTCTCCTCAACCATGGGACATAAAGAAGGAATTAATATAAGTTAGTTGAAAGAAAAGCTATGTGGTCATGCCTAAGTAGCAGAGAAAAAGCTTTGGAGGACATTTCAGGGCCATCAGAATGGCACCATGCCCAGGACTTGGTCTAAAAACCAATAAAATCAAAGAGTGGCATGGGAGTTAGAATACTAAATGAGAACCTGGGTTCAAATCACTGCCCAGCTATGAAGCTCTTGGGCCAGTCACTCTCACTACTCAAGCTAATCCACCTCACAGGGCTGATGTGAGGGAAAAAATGGAAAAGAAAATTATTTATTCACCCTGAGATACTCAGAGGACATATGGCATAAAGAGAGATTAAGTTTTTGTCTCTCAGTATATTCAGCATGGTGCTTTTGAAGGTCTTCAAAAGCCACAATTATTAGTCACAGAATATTACTATTGACTTGGGGAAAAGCAGGGCATAAATATTTGAAACGAATATTATTTATTATACTTTTAAGCCTCCACATTTCTTTTTTTAAGAAAAAATAAAATTAAGAACAAATGCACATTAAAAAAAGGGAGGGAGTCTAGTGCCCTTACTTTGTCTTCTTTTCAAGGCTTAATAATAGCATAGGTGGTGTTGGTAGTTTCCATTGATGAATTCATGTTGAAAGGAAGGATTCATCTGCTGTCTGTGGCACCTTGGTCCCAGCCCTCCACAATTGGCATTTCCATTTTAAGACTTCTAGGGAAGATGCATTCATGGATCTTTCAACTTTACATGAATCTTAGCTCATAGTGCCAATTAGGGTTTAATCGTTCCAGACCTGGAATCCACCTTTAACACCATGTGGTAGCATGAGAACCAATGGATTGCAAACACATGCCAAAAGTCATGCAATATCACAATCATAAAGGAAGAAAAAGAATTAGTGTCAAGTCCAAGATCATGGGCTACAGAGCAAGAGATATGAAACACACCAGGAGCCTTATCTCAGTGAGGAACAAGTTAAAAGATATGCTACTGAGGAATCCTCTCCATTGCTGAGTGAGTGACCTGAGCTTGCCATCTTGCTGCAAAGGATGCCAGTCTGCATGCAAACAGAAGCAGGAGAGAGGGTGTTCTTTGTCTCTGTGTATGTGTGTACTAACAGCAAATTTTCTCCAAAAATTGTAAAAAAAAAAAAAACTGGTTCTATAAGGTCCTTACAGCCAAGCAGGTGGAACTCCACAACCCCTCTGAGGTTCATATGAGTTACAATCAAGCAGGTAGAGCTCCACTACTAATATGAGGTCATACAACCAATGGGTCGAAGACCGTTGGCCTAGAACAATGGAATTCAAAAAGGATACAAAATAAAAGGGAGAAGAGAAGAGCCACTGGCTGCATTATAGCAGTTTATTTGGCAACTAGTTTAACTAAGCCCTGACCTGTATAGCCCAGGCTAGCTCCATCTCATCAGATCTCATAAGCTAAGCAGGGTCAGCCCAGGCCAGTATTTGGATGGGAGATTACCAAGGAACATCAGGGTTGCTATGCAGAAGCAGACACTGGCAAACCATCTCTGAACGTCTCTTGCCTTGAAAACTCTATGGAATTGCCATAACTTGGCTGTGACCTGAGGGCAAAAAAAAAAAGTTTAACTAACCAGCCATTGAGATGTCTACTTCATGAGTTTCCGGTTTATGGCGACACGCTGGCAGACACATCTCCTGGACCTCCTGGGGATGTGATCTGCACACCAGCGGAAAGGAGGGGGGACGACGGCTCGCTACCGCCCCAGAGCCTTGGCAAAAGGCTCCTAGCCATGGGGCTTTTGAGGGGTGGCCTCTTCGCCAGCGCGATGCTGGGAAATTGAGGCTTCCTCTGCCCTGACGGTCCTGCCTCTGAGTGTCCGTATGGATCTAGAGCCGCTGACTGGGACAAGCGTCGGAGATTGAGCGTTTTGAACATGTGTCGAGCGAGGCCGCATGACCAACAATGAATTTAAAAAGAAAGCTTCCCCCTGGGAACGGTGAAAAAAGCGAGCGGGGGAGGGGACCCTCCCATACGCATGAACTAAACAATGATATACCAAGGGAGGAGCAGAAGAAAAAGCATTGAATTGTGTTTTGAGAGACTTACCAGAGTGCAGATAAGCATAAGGGTGTATTTCAGAGACTATAGCAAGTTTCCATAAAAGTAAACAATCCATAAAGATGGCGGGGAAGAGGGCAGAGAAAGACAAACCAGTAAAAGTGAAACCAGCTGGGATCTTGAGCCCTCGACAGGAAGAGACCATTGAGTTCTGTAAAATGTTGACAGATTCCTTGCGCCCTCTGCTGGACCAGATGACGAACATCGAACAACAGCTGACAACTCTAAATCAGAATGTTACAACTCAGCAGCTCCAACTGACTGGGACTTTAAAAATAACGGTGCAAACAGCTGAGAAGGTGAAGGAAATGGACACTAAAAAAGTCAAGAAAAAGGTGCAAAAGCTGGAAAAGAAACAAGCCTCAGAAGAATCACAACGTCTACAGCTGCAAATGGAGAAAGCAAATCTAGTCCTATGGTTTCAAGGGGTCCCAGAATTGAAAGGAGAGAATCTAAAGCAACTTCTGAGTGAAGCATTAGCCCCCGTTACAGATTTGAATGCAGAATATCTTGCAAGCGAAATGGATGTGGTCTATAGATCCTATTCCGTGTACATCAAAAAGAATAATCTCCCTGGGGAAATAGTGGTTAGATTCTCAAAGTGTTCTTACAATTCCAATCTTGACTGTATATGTGGTGTTTACAAAAGTTCAGAAACAGCTGCTCATAGCTCTATTGTCTACCGGTCTCCATTCCGGATTATATGCTTGAATGGAGACCGGTAGACAATAGAGCTATGAGCAGCTGTTTCTGAACTTTTGTAAACACCACATATACAGTCAAGATTGGAATTGTAAGAACACTTTGAGAATCTAACCACTATTTCCCCAGGGAGATTATTCTTTTTGATGTACACGGAATAGGATCTATAGACCACATCCATTTCGCTTGCAAGATATTCTGCATTCAAATCTGTAACGGGGGCTAATGCTTCACTCAGAAGTTGCTTTAGATTCTCTCCTTTCAATTCTGGGACCCCTTGAAACCATAGGACTAGATTTGCTTTCTCCATTTGCAGCTGTAGACGTTGTGATTCTTCTGAGGCTTGTTTCTTTTCCAGCTTTTGCACCTTTTTCTTGACTTTTTTAGTGTCCATTTCCTTCACCTTCTCAGCTGTTTGCACCGTTATTTTTAAAGTCCCAGTCAGTTGGAGCTGCTGAGTTGTAACATTCTGATTTAGAGTTGTCAGCTGTTGTTCGATGTTCGTCATCTGGTCCAGCAGAGGGCGCAAGGAATCTGTCAACATTTTACAGAACTCAATGGTCTCTTCCTGTCGAGGGCTCAAGATCCCAGCTGGTTTCACTTTTACTGGTTAGAATGATGTCAGCTGCTTTGGTTCCCACTGCAGGGAAAGACTGCCCTTTCCCTAGGCAGAGGCTGGGGGTGGGGAAGTAAACCTGAAGACAGACAGGCAGATAAAGGTAGGCTGATGGTTGCCTGGAAAGGACATAGGGTTGCCAACTCCAGGTTGGAAACTTCCAGGATATTTTAGGGATGAAGCCTGCTGTGGGTGGGGTCTGAGGAGGAGGAGGAAGAGGGGGACCTCAGACAGATACAATGCCATACTCCCCACCCTCCAAACAAGCTGTTGCCAGTCTCCAGGTGACAGCTGGAGAGAGCTTAAAGCTCTGGTGCTAATTCAAAGTATTACAATGTATCGACAGAGTAGTGTTTTGGAAAATCTTTAGGAATTGTTTGGTGCATTGCCAGCTTTAGGTATGGAAATTCCTGGAGATTTGAGGGGTGGAGCCTGGGTAACAATTGTTGCCACTCTCCAGGTGAGGGCTAGAGATCACTCAAAATTACAACTGCTCTTCAGGTAGCACAGATCAGTCCCTCTGGAGAAAACAGTGGACTCTGTCATTATACCCTGCTGAGGTCGCCACAGCAAACTGACACTGTTTGCCCAAAGCCAGAGCACTCTCCCAGAGCCTCTTTCTAGTTCCCGTTGTATTTATTTCCACAACGGGCCTTATTTCTAGTTTGAAATAAAGGCAAAAGAGAAAGAAATATAAATACCTAATTTTTTTCCTACAAACAAACAGCACTGTTTACAGATGGTTAGTTCCAGAATGCGTCATTTTCAAACTACATGATAAAAAAGAAAAGATTGACTCTGTTTCCAAAGCACGTGAGTTCCTGAGAGTGCAGCTGGGAGAGACAGAAGAGGTCGAGAAGGAAGAAGATGACAGAAAATCCAGTGGTGAATTGGACTCAGTGTCTTCCGACAAGGACTCTCTTTCCGATAAGGGGGCGGCTGCCCCTATACGTACATACATATTGAAGATTAGAAAAGATAAGAAAAAATGAAAGCGGAAGGACTCTGAATTGTGCCTTAAAATTTTGGTTTTATTATGGGATGCTCTGGGGGCTCTATCAAACAGTTAGATCAATGGATAAAAAGGAAAAAAAAGTAGCATAACTGGCTATATTCAAAGTAATACTAGCAATTTAAGATTCACATTTATATAAGATATTGTTATGATCTCCTATACTTGGTGTTTTAGTTAGTAGTGGTTTTCTTTCCTTTCTCCCTAGATGTAGTTACCCTTTCTCAAATTTTCATTGTAATTTGTAGTCTATTAAAAAATGCAATAAAAAAATCCCCTCCGGGGGGTCTTAAAAAAAGAGAGAGAGAGAGAAAGATGGCTACTTCATTTCTTGCAGAAAGCCTATATTCATTTGTTTCTGGAAGAACTTAATTTTGGGAGAAGACTTATTTCCAAAACTGATGTGAACTGGATTTTGCATATTGTGATCATAGGAAGTGCAATTATTCACAAAAGTTTTTCAAAGAAAGCTATGTGTGGCTAAAAACTAAGCATACCGACTCTCATGTTCTATTAAAAGCAAGTGCATTTGTAAAACGGAGAATGGTTTCCTACTTAAACAGATGTGTTTGTTGCAGGTGCACTTGTGCTACCCTAGTGTTTTCAAGACGGACAAAAGGAAATACTTCTTTACACAGAGAGTGATTAAAATGTGGAATTCACCACCAGAGGATGTAGTGATGGCCGCAGGAATAAACAGTTTTAAAGTGGATATTAGATAGATTCATGGAGGATGAGTCTATCAGTTATGGTGACTGAGGACACCTCAACATTCAGAGGCACTAAACCTCTTAATTAAGAATTAAGATTGCTGGGGAAAAGATCAACAACCTCAGATATGCAGACAATACCACTCTAATGGCAGAAAGTGAAGAGGACCTTAAGAGCCTCTTGCTCAGGGTAAAAGAGGAGAGCGCAAAAGTGGGCTTGAAGCTCAACATCAAAAAAAACTAAGATCATGGCATCCAGCCCCATCACTCCTTGGCAAATAGAAGGGGAAGTTGTGGAAGTAGTGACAGACTTTACGTTCCTGGGATCCCAGATCACCGCAGACTGTGACAGCAGCCATGAAATTAAAAGACGCCTGGTCCTTGGGAGGAAAGCGATGGTGAACCTAAACAGCATGATAAAAAGTAGAGACATGTATGGCTGCGAGAGTTGGACTATAAGGAAGGCCGAGCGCCGAAGAATAGATTCTTTTGAACTATGGTGCTGGAGAAGACTCTTGAGAGTCCCTTGGACTGCAAGGAGATCAAATCAGTCAATCCTAAAAGAAATCAACCCTGACTGTTCCCTGGAAGGCCAGATAATGAAAATGAAGCTCAAATACTTTGGCCACCAGATGAGAAGGGACCTACACATGGGCTGGCACGCCTATGTGTGGTATGACAAAGATAATAAACAGAAAAGCTTCTCTAATCATACAATAAGAGGACCCCTAATGCAAATATGGAGCCAGATAAAAGAGAAAACCTACGAAAAAATACCAAAGTGGATATCACCCATTGAGGCTTTTGTAATGCCGTCATTAATGACAGAAGAGAAAAATATAACCTACAAGTCTTTATTAAACGAACAAAATGAACTTAAACCCTGGGAAAACTTGCAAGATATGCAGGTAAATCTATCAATATGGGAAAGAAATCAATTAATTTCAAGATTTACCAGAGATAAAAGACAAGGCTTTTACGCTAATGAAACACAACTAGACAAAATTTGGTTACGAGAGTCAGATAAACAGATAGGGAAACTATATAACCTACTGCTAGAAGAAGAAATAAAGGACGACTGGGAAAAACCTGCCATGATTAAATGGGAAAAGGACTTGGGGCGTAAAATAGAGAGAGAAGAGTGGGAAAAATCTTGGAAATCAATTAAACTTTTAAGAGCAATACCGTACAAAGAAAACATTCTAAAAATGATATACAGGTGGCACTGGACCCCAGACAGGCTACAAAAGTGCTATACAAATGTCTCAGCGAACTGCTGGAGATGTAAGAACAATATAGGGACACACCTACACATCTGGTGGAAATGTGATAAAATACAAAGATTTTGGAAAAGTACAAAACAACTGATAAAAGATATAACAGAAACCGATTTACCTTTAAATCCAGAAATCTATTTGTTAAACATCTTACCTAACGGCATTAAATACAATGAAGTATGTATTATTGTTTATATAAATACAATGGCAAGAATTTGTATTGCCAGGAACTGGAAATCAGATAATATACCAAAAAGGGAAGAACTGATAAACAAACTGTTTGAGATAATAGAGATGGATAAATTAAATATGTTTTTGGCTGGTAAATTAGAAGACAAATTTAACCAGAAATGGCATAAAGCCATAAAATGGTATGAGAAAAATCTGTAAAATTTAACCCCAAATGACAACAAAGAAGAAAAATGTATGTATGTTTGTACAAACTGGAAAATGTAAATAAACTACTAAAAAAAAATACTTTGGCCACCAGATGAGAAGGGAGCACTCACTGGAGAAGACCCTGATGCTGGGAAAGATTGAAGGTCAAAGAAGACGGGGACGGCAAAGGATGAGATGGTTAGGCAGTGTCATAGATGCAACGAACATGAAATTGAGCCAACTTCAGAGGATGGGGGGAAGACAGGAGGGCCTGGCGTGATCTGGTCCATGGGGTCGCGAAGAGTCGGACTCGACTGTGTGACTGAACAACAACAACAAACCTCTAAATCTCAGAACCAGGAGGCAACACCAGGGAAAGGCCTCAACCCCTATGCCCTGTTGTTGGCCTTCCAGAAGAACTGATTGGTTGCTGTGTGAGACAGGATGTTGGACTAGATGGACCATTATTCTGATCCAGCAGAGCTTACATGTGTTCCCATGTAAGCAACATACCTATGAATTACATTCATCCTTAAATGTGTTGGAAAGGCATGGCTCAATCCGCACTACTAGGCACATATGTATAGTTGCTAAAGAATGTGAGTCTATCATTCACACTCATGTAGAAGAAGAAGAGAAGAGAAGAGATTGGATTTATACCCCGTCCTTCACTACCCAAAGGTGTCTCAGAGCGGCTTACAAACTCCAATCCTTTCCCCTCCCCGCAACAGACACCCTGTGAGTACTTGCTGATAGACCTGCTTATCTGTAGTAAACATGACTGTTCTATGTGATGTTGCTCTTATGAACTCACTGGAAAATTACAGAGAGCAGTAATCCTATATATATAATTGCCCTTCATATTAGCACTTTCCAGCTCTCCCATTGGCTGTGCTGTGCGCTCCGTCAGCATTTAACCCATCAACCACCACTCAAGAGTGCTCACGTGCCATTAGCTGGGTGCTGGGTCCAATCCTCTCCTCTGCCCACCGCCTGGACACTCTTCCCTGACAGAATAAACTGCCAAAACAGCTGTCTCTCCTGACAGAGAAGCTTCTACTTCTGTTTGACTCCTCTGCTGCAGGCTGGCTACTGAGGTGGGCCACTGGCTGTCAAACCATTCTCTTCTCCTCCTGCTGTGGGGCTAATGTTTCCCTCAGTGACTGCTGCTAGGCAACCAAGCTTGGTTCTGTCAGTAAAAAGGCAATGGCAGGAGGCCCTTTCCAGGCCTACTTTGGCCTTTGTGGGGAACTCATTGGGGCCAGTCCTGAGTAGGGTTGCCAACTCCAGGTTGGGAAATTCCTGGAGATTTTGTGGTGGAGTCTATGGAAGCCAGAGTTTGGGGAGGGGAGAGGCCACAGCTGAATAGAATGCCATAGAGTCCACCATCCAAACCAGTAATTTTCTCCAGTAGGAGAGAGATCTTTTGTCAGGAGTTCAGTTGTGATACCAAGCAATCTTCAGGCTCCATCTGGAGGTTGGCTACTCTAGGCATAGCAGTTAGCACTTCAGAGCAGTGTCTGCCAGATCAAGGTTCTTGCTGTGGAAGCTGAGTGGGTGATTTTGGACCAGTCACAGATTTTTAGCCTAACCTGCCTTACAGAGTTGTTCTGGAGATCAAAAGGGAGAGAGGAGAATGCTGTAAGCTGCTTTGGTCTCCACTGTGGAGAAAGACTGTACTTTTCCTCCTGCGGAACCTGGAAAAAATGGCTGCTTTGCAGGGTGGACTCTGTGTCATTATACCCTGCTGAGGTTGCTTCCCCTCCTGCTTGGGTCCCCAATGAGGAGGATAAAGACTGTACTTCTCCTAGGTAAAGGCTGAAGGCAGGAGGGAGATTGAAAGCTAAAGTCAGAAGGGCAGATAGCGGTTCATAAGAACATAAGAGAAGCCAATGTTGGATCAGGCCAATGGCCCATCTAGTCCAATACTCTGTCACACAGTGGCCAAAAATACCAGGTGCCATCAGGAGGTCCAGCAGTGGGGCCAGGACACTAGAAGCTCTCCCAGTGCTGCTCCCCTCCAAGCACCACGAATACAGAGCATCACTTGCCCCAGCCTGAGAGTTCCTATCTATACCTTGTGGCTTATAGCCACTGATGGACTTCTGCTCCATATGCTTATCTAATTCCCTCTCGAAGCTGTCCATGCTTGTAGCTGCTGCCACCCCCTGTAGCAGTGAATTCCATGTGTGAATTCCATTCATAGATGGTTGACTGGGAAGGAGATAGGGTTGCCACCTCCAGGTTGGCAAATTCCTGGATATTTGAAGGATGGAGCCTGGAGAGAGTGGGGTTTGAGGAAGGGTGGGTCCTCAGACAGGTACAATGACAGAGACCCCCCCCTCCAAACCTGCTGTTTCCTCCTGGGGAACCATTGTTGCCAATCTCCAGGTGAGGGCTGGAAATCACTCAGAATTGCAACTGCTCTTCAGATGGCAGAGACTGGTTGCCCTGGAGAAAACGGTAAGCTGTGTGTCATTATACCCTGCTGAGGTCACTACAGCAAATTGACACTGAGTCCCCAAGGCCAGGGCACCCACCCAGAACTTCTTTCTAGATCTTGTTTCATTTATTTCCACGACGAGCCTTATTCCTAGTATAATATAATGACCTAAGAGCAGCTTATTCAGCCTATTCAGCCCAATTCACCTCTGCCTAGAACAGAGCATGTGGACTGAAACCAGTCTAGTGCCTTTGGGATGACATACAGCAACTTCATCCAGTCCATGGGTGAAATTATTACTTTTACAAAACTTTCAAAAAATGCTGATTTATTTCTTGTATGCATTGATACAGAGCCAAATGTTTGGAAGTACAATTCAAAGAAATATAGAATTACACTTTATGTGAAGGAGTTAAACAAAAAGCTTTTTGTATCTTCTTGTCATTTTAATGCTCCATTGTTTCACTGTCACATTTACATTTTTGCCCTAGAGAAGATCAGTTTTGACACTGCTGGTTGCTTTTGACCGCCCTACTGAATATTCTGAAGGAATGTGGTGGTGAGTGACCAGAGATATGGCTTACTCACTTCTGCCATGGAATGTTCTCCTCCCTGAAATTTGCCTGAAAAAGAGTTCTAGGCTCCAGATAAGAACATTTTTATTTACCTTGGCTTTTTGTTAATAGTACTGGGTCTGCAGATGGCCCTTGCTGCCAAAACAGCTTTATTGTATTTTTAATTCCCCTGCCAAATTTTTGCTCTGTATTTGTATGGTATTTTATCCTGCTGTTTTATTAGTACTGTTCATAATGTTTTAATGTGTTTCAGTGTTTCTGCTGATTTTGTTGTAAGCTGATTTGGCAAGTAAACAAACAACAAACTGGCTAACAATAGATCCAGGGACCTCTTCCCTTCTCTCCCTGCCACACTGTATAGATCAGGGGTCCCCAAACTGTTGTTGAAGGCTTTCATGGCCAGAGTTCATTAGCTGTTGGAGATTTTCTGGGTTGTATGGCCGTGGTCTTTGCATTGTAGGACCTGATGTCACAGCTACTGGAGAAACATCAGGTCCTACAATGTCAAGACCACAGCCATACAACCCGGAAAATCTACAACAGCTAAGGTCCCCAAACTTTTTGATCCTGTAGGCACCTTTGGAATTCTGACACAGAGTGGTGGGTACCAGTGTTCCCTCTAAGCTGAGTTAGTGTGAGCTAGCTCACAGTTTTTGAGCCTCCAGCTCACACATTTTTGTCTCCGCTCAGGAAGGATGGCTCCAGAGCAAACTAATTCATGCAGTAGCCAAATGGCTGCCTCCAAATGACTGCCACAGGAGGCAGAGCCAGCCACAAAATGGCTGCCCAAGCAACGTTGTTAAAAACCTGCACAACCAATCAAATGTCCAATAGCCAGTCAGAAGTCTATCTTGCTGGGCAAAAGCCCCACCTGACTCCACCCACTTTCAAAAAGCACTTGGTGGACACCAGGAAAGGTGTCAGCAGGTGTCATGATTACAAACTTCTACAGTGTTTATAGTTCCTTGAATCAGGGCCTTTTTATTGCTGCAAGAGAAGGAATCATATCACACATGGGTGCTAAATTCATAACTATCCCAAATTCCATGGTCTTTAATGAAGTTTCTACTCAACATAGGTGTAGACATTATTTTTTAAATGAGAAGTTAAAAAAAGATGAGGGGCTCCCCCACATTTTCATCGCTCATGATTTTGAAGACTGGCAAGTCCAAATTATTGGAGAATCATAACTGCATCATGCCCTACAAGTAGTTGTGCATCTGCCATGTCCATGGAAATGATATGCAAATTATGTTAATTAAAGACAACTAAAATGCACCCATTAGCTATGGCATTCTGGCATAATATATTTCCATTGCAGCCCTTGCTGCTGGATGAGTTGCCCATGCCTAAGCTACAGCATATAGCTAAGCAGAACATTGTGTGCAGCTGGGAATATGTTGCCTTCCTGCACCTCAGCCCCCACCCAAAAGGCAGCCAAACAGAAAGATGCCAGTCAAAACATACTTGCTCCTTTATTCACACTGTTGCTTTCTATCTCCACGCTCCATTTTTCTCTAACAACAAATTTCACTTTTGAATGAGAAAGGTTAAAGGGAAAAAAATTGAGTTGCCAAAAATGGCACAAATATTATAGAAAAGATCTGTTGCTGTTAATCACGGTATGTCTGCTGGAGAGAAAAAAAGAAACTATGAGAGTCTTATGTAATAGGCAGCATGTGTGCATTACAATACATATGTTGTAATCACGGACACTTGTTTCATGTGAACAGCAAAATCTCAGCTAATAATATCTAGTGTTCAAATTAAAGTTGCCATTTTGTCAGTTTAATATGCATTCAACTGGATATATCAGTTGTACGTCTTGGCTCTTTCTGGCACATTTCTCTGCTCCCTTCTTCCATTTCTTTTCACATTTCCTGAATCTGATGGCATATAGTTGTAATGACTACCTAAATATATAAAACTAGTGGGGACCAAAGCTCCCTCTAAGCTGTGGAGTCCTGTGAGCAAAAAAATTCTACTTTGTGAGCTACTGGCATTAAAGTTGTGAGTGGGCAACTTGGCTACTGCATAAATTAGTTTGCTCTGGAGCCATCCTTTCCAAGCTAAGACAAAAGTGTGTGAGCCGGAGGCTAAAAAACTGTGAGCTAGCTCACACTAACTCAGCTAAGAGAGAGCACTGGTGGGGACCTACATGGGAGAGGAGAACTTCCTCCAATGGTTCCCGCTTCCTTCTGATCCGTTGTCCTGCCAACAGCCTTTGCTTCTCTGCCGCTCTCATTTAAATCTCCTTTACACTCCTTTACACTCCCTTCCCTGCTGTCTTCTCCCCTCCCCACTATCATAATAATTCCCATATACAAGAAAGGCAACAGATCTGACCCGAACAACTACAGACCAATTAGTCTGTTAAACATTATATGTAAGCTATATTCACAATATCTTTGCCTTAAATTGTGCGCTTGGTTGGCAACCGAACATATTCTCAACATTGAGCAAGCGGGTTTTAGCCACGGTCGTTCAACTCTAGATCATTGTCTGGTGTTGGACTATCTAATATTTAAATACACACAACATCAAAAAGGAACCCTTTTTGCTGCCTTCGTTAATATGAAGGCAGCTTTTGATTCAATCGACCGTGTGACATTATGGTCAAAATTGAATTCTACCAACATAGACAAAAGGCTTCTCCATTTGTTAATAAATCTTCATAGTAATAACACTCTTCAGGTAAAATATACCTCAGACGGTAGGCTATCCAAACCTGTTCAGTTGAGGAGGGGTGTTAGACAGGGCTGTCCGTTAGCCCCCTTTTTGTTTAATTTTTATGTGAACTCTCTTATATCCAATTTGCGTAACATCGATGTTCACGCACCCAAACTCAACTTCGAATATAAGGTACCTGTTCTTATGTATGCAGATGACACAGTTCTTTTATCTCTGACCAGAATAGGTCTAAAGCGAGCATTTACATCCTTCTCCAGCCACTGTCAGGAAAATTAAGTTATCAATTAACTTCTCCAAAACAAAAATAATGTGTTTTAATCAGAGGCAAAAAAATACACCTGGAAAGTAAATGGGAATGATGTCGAGCAAGT